>NW_027152481.1:0-126363 GCF_040937935.1 Hyperolius riggenbachi | reverse complement strand
CACGGGAATCAGCAGACACAGCAGAGGAGGCCACTGAGGACTGGCTGCCAGAACAGGCCTCAGTGTCGGCGGCAGGAGTTGCAGAGGGGGGAGGAGCAGTGCGTTTCCGCACACCTGCTGGTGCTGCTGGAGGAGCAGGAGGGCGGGTGGCTGCTGTTGCTGCTGCTGAAGGCTGTGCAGTGATGGATGTGGTGCCACTGCCAGCACCAGATGCCTTCAGCCTCTGGAACTCCTCATGCTGGTGGAAATGTTTCGCAGCAAGGTGGTTGATGAGCGAGCTGGTGCTGAACTTTAAGGGGTCTGCACCTCTGCTCAACTTCCGCTGACAGTGGTTGCAAGTGGCGTACTTGATGTACACTGTGGGCATGGTGAAAAAGCGCCAGATTGGTGACAAAAACAACCCCCTACGGCATGGAACCGCTGCTGCCTGTCTCCCTGTGGTGGTTGGGGGGGGGGGGGGGGGGGCTTGGGTGCGGCTGGTGGTGGTACTGGCAGATGCTGCTGCTGCTGCTGCTGAGCCTGAGACACCAGCAGGCTGGGGGACCTGCCTACTGCTGCCAATGCTTGCAATGATGCGCCTCCTTGCAAGGCCCACAAGCGCATCCTCCTCCTCCTCCTCAGAGCTGCTGATGACGACATCCCCTGGAGCTGGTGGCACCCAGTCTCTGTCTGTCACCCTGTCATCATCATCCTCCCCCTCCTGAAACATGTCCTGCTGGGATGATGACCCCCCAAACTCCTCTCCTGATGCATGGATGGGCTGCTTGACTGTCGCCACAGCATAGTCCCCAACAGTCCCGATTTGATCGGGACTGTACCGATTTGGGGGGCCCCTCCCGCCATCCCGCGCTGCCCCCCTTCTGTCCCGGCCGCTGGGCAGAGAGAAGGAAAAAAATTGATCGAGGCACCAGCCCCGGGGATCTGCATGCGGGATGGATTGCCGCCGCTATTTATTTCTCCCTCCCTCCCTCCTAATGTGTCCCCCAGTGTCCCCTTCCCCCCCGCACAGTAATATGGGCAGCGGAGTGGGCAGTGAGTCTTACCACTGCCTCTCCGCTGCGTACCGGGATCTCCTCTGATCTTCTCGCTTCCTGTGATGTCACAGGAAGCGAGAAGATCAGAGGAGATCCCGGTACGCAGCGAAGAGGCAGTGGTAAGACTCACTGCCCGCTCCGCTGCCCATATTACTGTGCGGGGGGGAAGGGGACACTGGGGGACACATTAGGAGGGAGGGAGAAGGATAATGATGGCGGCGGCGGCGGCCATACATGCCGCATACCGGGCGGGCTGGTGCCTCGATCGGCTTTTTTTCCCCCCTCTCTCTGCCTGGCCACCCCCTCCTCCTCCTCACCACCACCACCCCGGCACCCTCCCATTTGGGAGTAATTTAATAACAAAATTATTTAAAAAATAAAAAAAAACTTTTTTTTCCCCTGGGGTGGGCGTGACTAGGGGTTGGGGGGCGTGGCCAGGGGTGTGGCCTAATTGTCCCGTTTTGGGACATTGAAATGTTGGGAGGTATGCCACAGTCTTGCTGTCCAATCCCTCATCCCCCAAAGTGCCCATCAGCATCTCCTCCTCCAAATCGCCAACAACAGCAGACAATTGACTCATCATGCCTGGGGTCAAAAGAGTGCTGAGTGACAGGTCAGCGACTGACGGTGAACTGGCCTCCTCCCCAGGCCCTGCTGGGCGGCTGCTGCGAACAGGGGTGGTGGTGGTGGTGGTGAGGGTGGAGGCCTCGGATGCAGAGCTGATGGCGGGCTGCTCATCCTCCGTCATCAGTTGCACCACAGTGTCTGCATCCTTTTCCTCAATGGGACGTTTCCGACCCGGCTGGAGGAAAATCGGAGCAGGTGCTACACGCTGCTGCTGCTGTGTCTCTGCAGCGTGAGTTGCAGATGCTCCGGCTGGGCGGCGCCCAAGGCGTCCACGGCCAGTGGCTATAGGAGGAATGTTAGCCACTGACGCTGCTGCTGCTGCTGCGGAACTGTGCATGGTGGCGCGGCCGCGCCCGCGGCTTGCCACAATGCTGCTCCCTCTCCTCCTGATTCCCTTGCTGCCCTTCCCCTTGCCCAGACCGCGCTGGCTGCCACTTCCAGACATCTTCGATGTTGTGGGCGTAAACACAAAAGTTTTTTAAAAGGGCGGGTGAAAAGTGGGGTACTTTAATGGAGTGGGTTGGTGGGCGAGGTGACTGAGTGAGTGTCTAGTACAGTAAGTAAGTAGTAACAGAGTCAGTAAGTACAACTAGAAGTTACAATAATCAGTAGTAATAATCACAAGGAAATAGAGTGTGTGTGCACAGACAGTGAGTGAGTGCACGCACACGCAGGAGCTAGCCTATGAACAGTGACTGAGTGTCCCTACTAGTACAGTAAGTAGTAACAGTAAGTACAACCAGAAATTACAATAATCAATCAGTAATCAGAAGGAAATAGAGTGTGTGTACAGTACACAGACAGTGAATGCACGCACACGCAGGAGCTAGTAGCCTATGAACAGTGACAGTGAGTGTCCTAGTACAGTTACAGTATATAACTATTCAGAAGGAAATAGAGTGTGTGTACACTACAGTACACAGACAGTGAGTGCACGCACACGCAGGAGCTAGTAGCCTATGAACAGTGACAGTGAGTGTCCTAGTACAGTTACAGTATATAACTATTCAGAAGGAAATAGAGTGTGTGTACACTACAGTACACAGACAGTGAGTGCACGCACACGCAGGAGCTAGTAGCCTATGAACAGTGTCAGTGAGTGAGTGTCCTAATACAGTTAAAGTATATAACTATTCAGAAGGAAATAGAGTGTGTGTACAGTACACAGACAGTGAGTGCACGCACACGCAGGAGCTAGTAGCCTATGAACAGTGACTGAGTGAGTGTCCTAGTACAGTTACAGTATATAACTACAATACAAAATACAATCAATCAGTACTAAAGGACAGCAGAAATACTGGTATAGATGAGAAATAAACAGAGGACAGGAGAGAACAGCTGCCCACACAGGCAAGGCCCTGAGGCCTAAAGCTGTAAGCCTGCAGCAGCTGTCTGAGTCTCTCTCTATGTAACACAAAAGCTACTAACTAAAATACAATGTCTATCTAACTAACAACAATATAGGTGTATATAGGAGGTGTATGTGAGCAAAAACGCTAGGTAAATGACCACAATAAAGCTCTTGCTAAGCCAACGCACAAAGGAGCAAATCTCTCTCTGTGCAAAGTCGGGCAAGGACGGAGAAACGGAACATGGCGCCCGGCCCGCTATTTATAGGGTAGGGGCTGGCCAGGGTCCCCCTCAGTGATTGGCCGCCGTCAGAGGGCCTGGGAGCCCTCTGATTGGCTCTAAGGACATCAATCTGGGCTATGACGCTATTCGAGCTCGGTATTCGAGCTCGAATAGCGCTGTTAGCTCGAATAGCGCGAATAGTGAATGGGCTATTCGAGTTCACTCGAATAGCCCATTCGAATAGCTCCAGCTATTCGGAGCTCAAATACCGAGCTCGAATAGCTGAAAAAGAGCTCGAATATTCGAGCTACTTGAATATTCGAGCTCTGCTGAGCACCACTGCTTGCATCAAACAGCCACATGACACCCAGTACCTGCCCCCCTTCACCCTACAGCTGGCACCCAGTACTCACACCCACATGACACAGTACTTGCACCCAGCCCCAACATGGCACTCACTACTCACACCTGCACACCGCCTTCACATGGCACCCACTATCTGCACTCACATAACTAGTACTAGCACCCAAAGTACCTGCACTCAGAACCCACAGAACACACAATGCCCACCCATAGCTAGCACCCAGTGCAGGCATGGCACCAAGTATTCACACCTATGATACCCAGTACCTGCACCCAACACCCACATGCTTCATCTGCAGTAGTTCCAGTTGCACTAAGCCTCCACTTAGTGGCCAGTACAAACACCAAGCACTCACATATGACATCCAGTACTAGCACCCAGGACTCACAAGGTACTGAGTACCTGCAATCAACACCTACATGATAGTTGATACACACCCATACAGCCAGAATACACATGACACCCTGTGTCAGCACCCAGTACCCACATGGCACCCGGCATCTGCCTTTAGCACCCACATGACAACAAATACCCCACTATCCAGCATCCATCACCCATATGTCACCATGTACTCACTCCCAGTACCCACTTGGCACTCAGTATTGGCACCTAAGACCCACATACCCCCATAATCAACACCCACATGGCACAGTACTCACACGTCACCAAGTTCCAAAGCAATTATATGCACCCAGTACCCATCTATGGCCAGCACCCAAATAGCACCCAGTACCCATCCTTGGTCCGAACCCATATGAGACTCAGTACTCTCCCATGGCACACATCCAGACCACACATGGAACTCCCTACTAACATGTCCAACACTCACATGTCTCCCTGTACCAATTAACACTCACATGGCACCCACTATTGTTTATCACCATCTGGCACTCATTCAGCACCCAATACTGCATAGCACCCACTGCAAATAAACACCCAATACAAACTGGACCTTGGTGCCCACAGCAGCTTGACACAGACTGTACTTTGGCATCTCGACACCCACTGCAACTTAGCACAAAGTGAACCTTTGCATCTTACCACCCACTGTATCAGGGCACCCGCTGCACCTTGGCACTTACTGCAGTTTTGCATCTACTAATGCTTAGCAACCACTGCGTATTGGTAACCCCTTCTTCTTTGCCTGAAAAGAGGCTTGGATGCTGATCAAGAGGGACAGAGGTCCCAGTAATGAAAGGTGAGTCTGTGCCTCCACTGTGAGCTCCACTGTGCCCACTCTAACCTACTAACAGTGGGCACCTACCACTGGTGATTTGAGGGTGGTGGCGCCAAAAGAGTTGGTTGAAAGGAGACACAAAGTCTGCCTGATACTGCTATAAAGGTGTGTGTGTGTGTGTTAAAACTGCCTTCTGCTTTTTAGAGAGGGGATATTACATACACAATTTAGCATGATTTATCAATTTCAAATTTGAGCACCACCCCTGTGAGGATCCTCTGCATGGCCCTGCCCCTTCCTGCAGCACCCACACTGACCTCTACTTTTCCAAGCACCCACCCCTTCCCCTCATAGCTGGCACCCAGTACTCACGCTCACATGACGCCAAGTGTCTGCACCCTGGCCTAAAATTGCACCCAGTACTCACACCTGCACACAGCTTTCACATGGCCCCCACTATCTGCACCAAGCACCCACTTAACCCGTACCCGCACCTAAAGTACCTGCATTCAAAACCCATGTGATAACCAAAGCCCACCCATAGCCAGTACAGGCATGGTGCCAAGTATTCACACCCATGTCACATTCAGTACTTGTACCCAGCACCCACATGACTTCCAGTACATGCACCCAGATCTTACATGGCACTAAGTACTTGCAATCAACACCCGCATCACACTCGATACCCAACTGTAGCCAGAACTTACATGACACTCTGCTCACATTCAGAACCCACATCGCACCCAGTATCTGCATTCAGCACCCACATGACAACCAATACCCCCATAGCCAGAAACGAGGAGGGGGGCATGCAGGGGAAGACGTTGCCAGGCCGCTTTTTTAAATTTGAGCACCCCCCACTTAAGGACCCTCTGCACGGCCCTGCTGGTGGATTTGATCTGCAGATGATCTGCAGATGAATGTCTGTTAAACAAGGTGTGTATGAGGATCTGCAGATAGACTATGAATGCATTTTGCAGGAACGGATCTTTTGCAGGAACAGATCTTTTGCAGATACTGATCTTTTGAATGTGTACAGCATCTTTCTGTGCAGCATCTTGCAAAGATTTTTATCTGATGGCGAGTTCAGCTCAATAGAGTAGACTGTGTAGAGTATGCTCTCATACTACATGGAAGGGGGTAAAATTGGTCTGTGATCTTGCTTTTTCCAAAGACTTATCTCAAGTGTGTATGTAGCCTTACACCGCAGAGTGGCTCTCCCAGGCCCGCCGAACGCCGATTGGTGTCAAGTCCTGGAGGGCGGAGATTTGCAGGGAATGCAACGCGCGCATGCGCACGTGTTCCCTGCTCTTAAACAGAGCGGGTATCCGTGATCAGCCAGCCAGCCACGAATGGAGCGTGTAGTGATTGGATCTACATTATCTTACTCATGGATCTACATTATCTTACTCAAATTATATTGTGGTTGGATCTCAGTGGGGGTGCATATATGGCAGGCGGGAGAAAAAAAATTTTTTAAATGTATATCGCAGCAGCAATCAGATACCACCAACTACAAGCTCTGTTGGTGGGAAGAGAAGGAGGCAATATTAATTTGGCTGCTAAGTTGTATGGCCGAGTAATAAACTGTTAAAGCTGCAGAGTGCTGAATTGTAAAAAAATAAAATCGCCTGGTCACTAGGGGGATGTAAACCTGTGGTCCTCAAGTGGTTAATTTCCACCAGCAGAGGCAAAAGAGCACTCATATGGGGTACTGTGGGAGAACCCCATATGCAAATTTCAATCTAACCACTTTAACCCCCACATTTGCAGATATCTCTGCTCCTTTTTCCATCCTTCACAACCAGGGACGGAGATATCCGCCCCCCCCCCCTCCCCCCGCAGCTACCGCCACTGTCCGCGCTCCCACACACTCCCGCACACCGCCGCCCGCACACCTGCAGATCAACGAACGGGAAAAAACATTCCCGTTTGTTGATCTTAATCCCCCCGTAATGATCAGCTGCTTCTATGAGAAGCATCGCAATCATTGTGAGAAAAAAAAAAGTTTCCCAGCCTCATTGACGTCCTTCCGACGCTCATAGGACGCTCACAGGACCATTCACAAAAAATTACTGTGGCCATCTCGTGGCCAAATAGTAAAACTACACTCAAAAGCATTTTTCATATATAACTACAGTGATGTGAAAAACTATTTGCCCCCTTCCTGATTTCTTATTGTTTTGCATGTTTGTCACACTTAAATGTTTCTGCTCATCAAAAACCGTTAACTATTAGTCAAAGATAACATAATTGAACACAAAATGCAGTTTTAAATGATGGTTTTTATTATTTAGTGAGAAAAAAAACTCCAAATCTACATGGCCCTGTGTGAAAAAGTGATTGCCCCTGTTGTTTAAAAATAACTTGACTGTGGTTTATCACACCTGAGTTCACTTTCTGTAGTCACCCCCAGGCCTGATTACTGCCACACCTGTTTCAATCAAGAAATCACTTAAATAGGGGCTTATCTGACACAGAGAAGTAGACCAAAAGCACCTCAAAAGCTAGACATAATGCCAAGATCCAAAGAAATTCAGGAACAAATAAGAACAAAAGTAATTGAGATCTATCAGTCTGGTAAAGGTTATAAAGCCATTCCTAAAGCTTTGGGACTCCAGCGAACCACAGTGAGAGCCATTATCCACGAATGGCAAAAACATGGAACAGTGATGAACCTTCCCAGGAGTGGCCGGCCGACCAAAATTACCCCAAGAGCGCAGAGAAAACTCATCCGAAAGGCCACAAAAGACCCCAGGACAACATCTACCGACGAGACAAAAGTTGAACTTTTTGGAAGGTGCTAGTCCCGTTACATGTGGCGTAGAAGTAACACAGCATTTCAGCAAAAGAACATCATACCAACAAAAAAATATGGTGTTGGTAGTGTGATGCAGTGCTGGGCCGAAATTACGCATGAGCGTAATTACGCATCGTAATTTAATGTAAATTTACGCGTAAGCGCTACGCGTAACTTACGGTCTTACGCGTAATTATTTACGCGTAAGCAGTAAAGTGGTATCGTAATTACACTGTCTACCGTAATTGCTAGGTATGCGTAATTTTACGAACACTTACGCGTAATTTTACGCGTAATTACTAACGTAAAAACTCCCCTTTTCTAAGAGTAGCCAATCAGTCAACATCCTAAGCAACCAATAGTATCTTCTCCCGCCCTTCAGTATAAGCGTACGTTTTGACGCATACGGACGATATGTACGCAATAACTGTCACATTGACGGCTATCGCGTACATATCGTCTGTATGCGTCAAAAATACGCATTAATGGGTATTACGGCACTACGCGTAACATCGTAGTGTAAGCGCCTACATTACGGTATCCTTACGCGTAACTGCGTAAGTTTACGCGTAATTACAGTGATGTACCGTAGATCATTTCCTACGCCGTAACCGTAATTGCGTAATGCGTAATAGCATAAAATTACGCGTAATGATCCGTAAGCGTAGATTTTTCCATTACGACCAGCACTGGTGTGATGGTCTGGGGTTGTTTTGCTGCTTCAGGACCTGGAAGGCTTGCTGTGATAGATGGAACCATGAATTTACTGTCTACCAAAAAATCCTGAAGGAGAATGTTTGTCAACTCAAGCTGAAGCGATCTTGGGTGCTGCAGCAGGACAATGACCCAAAACACACCAGCAAATCCACCTCTGAATGGCTGAAGAAAAACAAAATGAAGACTTTGGAGTGGCCTAGTCAAAGTCCTGACCTGAATCCTATTGAGATGTTGTGGCATGACCTTAAAAAGGCGGTTCATGCTAGAAAACCCTCAAATAAAACGGAATTACAACAATTCTGCAAAGATGAGTGGGCCAAAATTCCTCCAGAGCGCTGTAAAAGACTTGTTGCAAGTTATTGCAAACGCTTGATTGCAGTTATTGCTGCTAAGGGTGGCCCAACCAGTTATTAGGTTCAGGGGGCAATTTCTTTTTCACACAGGGCCATGTAGGTTTGGAGTTTTTTTTATCACTAAATAAGAAAAACCATCATTTAAAACTGCATTTTGTGTTCAATTATGTTATCTTTGACTAATAGTTAACGGTTTTTGATGAGCAGAAACATTTAAGTGTGACAAACATGCAAAAGAATAAGAAATCAGGAAGGGGGCAAATAGTTTTTCACATCACTGTATATAGTTTTACATTATAAATTAACTCACTACCTCCCACACTCCACATTTTTTTTTGGGGGGGGGTAATAAAAAAAAATTTGAATAAAAAAAACACAAATAGTTACCTTAGGGGCTGCACTCTTTAAATATTTATGTCAAGAGGGTATAACACTGTTACTTTATAAATGATGGGCTTGTAATTAGGGATGGCCTCAAAACTGAAAAAATGCACCTTTATTTCCAAATAAAATATTGGCACCAAACATTGTGATAGGGACATAATTCAAACGGTGTAATAAAGGGGACAAATGGGCAAGTACATTTCATGGATTTTAATTACAGTAGCATGCATTATTTAAAAACTATAATGGCCGAAAACTGAAAAATAGTGATTTTTTCCCCCCACATTTTTACTATTTTCCCATTAAAACACATTTAGAATAAAATAATTCTTGGCATAATGTCCCACCTAAAGAAAGCCTAATTGGTGGCGAAAAAAACAAGATATAGTTTATTTCATTGCGATAAATAATGACAAAGTTATAGACAAATGAATGGAAGGAACGATGAAAGGTGAAAATTGCTCTGGTGCTACAGGGGTAAAACCCCTCAGTTGTGAAGTGGTTAAAGTGTGAGGACCTGCTGGGGCTCAGTAAAGGGCCATTCACCTTGTAGTGTAAAATAGTCTGTGCTATGCTGTGTCAAAAAACGACAGTGACCTAAAAACACTGGTGTCCTTGGCTCAGAGAGGTTTTTTTTTTTTTTTTGCCACCTGCCCATGTCCTGGGTGGTACTTGAACCGCTAACCTTGTGATTAGCAGGCAGTGACATTTACCCTCTGGACCAGCTCCTCCACCTGATGTCATCAGCAGCTAAACTGCCTTATGGCAGTTGAATGCGACAGTTTAAATTTTCCAACTGCTGTCACTCTCATAGCTTTGAATTTCTACTCAGTGGGATAATTAAAAAAATGCTGCCATTCATGAAAGTATTAATGTCAGAGTCCAAATACTTTGTATAGTTAATCACAATGTCACAGGGGAAGGGGAGGGGTGTGTGTAAAATGTTGAAACTGTGTGTTAGACCAACAAGACCCAATCAAATTTCACCTATTGTTTTCAATGGAGACATTCAAACTGCTCCCATTTTTACATTACTGATGCCAAGAACCCCAAAGTTAACACAGTTGGTTATTGGGTGACTTTGTTTTAGGGTACGTTTCCACTTGTGTGTTGCATTTTTGACGCGAAAATCACGTCAACGAATCTGCATGCGGGTGCGGATTCGTTTGCGTTTCCATGCGGATTTTCACACGGAATCGCTCGCGATTTGCGCTATGCGATTTTAACCATGTCAATGCCGGTAAGCATTGACATAGGTTTTTATGCGACTACGCAGACGAAAACGCATGGAAAACCGCAAGACAAAAAACGATTGCGGTTTTCCTATTAAATTACATTACCAGCGATTCGCGTGCGGGTGTGCGGCATGCGAATTCTGACGGGTCTGCCGTACAGATTTTTTCTGGACAGCAAACCGCCCACAATTCCTGACAAGTGCAAACAGGCCCATCCACTTGTATTGGTTATGCGAATTTGCATGCAGACAACGCATGCGAATTCGCGTTAGTGGAAACATGCCCTCAGGGTTAGCAAGTGGATGGAGCCACCAATCAAATTTCACTCATTGCTTTTCAGTTGAGAAAGGAAAACTGCAGCCATTTTTAAACTTTGAACTCCTGGCTTCCCAAACTTTAAAGGATACCACAACTGACATGTGGCATAATGAGATAGACATGGGTATGTACAGTGCCTAGCACACAAATAACTATGCTGTGTTCCTTTTTTTCCTTCTCTGCCTGAAAGAGGTAAATATCAGGTATGTAAGTGGCTGACTCAGTCCTGACTCAGACAGGAAGTGACTACAGTGTGACCTTCACTGATAAGAAATTCCAACTATAAAACACTTTCCTAGCAGAAAATGACTTCTGAGAGCAAGAAAGAGATAAAAAAGGGGGAATTTCTTATCAGTGAGGGTCACACTGTAGTCACTTCCTGTCTGAGTCAGGACTGAGTCAGCCACTTACATACCTGATATTTACCTCTTTCAGGCAGAGAAAGAAAAAAAGGAACACAGCATAGTTATTGGTGTGATAGGCACTGTACATACCCATGTCTATCTCATTATGCCACTTGTCAGTTGTGGTATCCTTTAAAGTGTTGGTCACTGGATGACTGGGGCTAATAGATTGGGGGAAAAAAAGGTGGGCCAATAAAACAGCCATTCAGATTTTAGTCATTGACTTCAATGAGAAAACATATACTGCTGCCGATATCACGTTTGAAATGCCAAGCTTTCTAAACTTTGCACAATTACTCACTGGATGTCTGTGGTCAAAATTTAGCTATACACAGTAGGCTTTCATTAACTCCTGTGTGACTGCCTAATGGTGTGTACACACTTGAAAGATAAATGAAAGATATCAGACCAATTTTACCCCATTCCATGTAGTATGAGAGCCATACACTACACAGTCTATTCTATTGAGCTGAACTCCCCATCAGATAAAAATCTTTGCAAGATGCTGCACACAAAGATGCTGTACACATTCAAAAGATCAGTATCTGCAAAAGATCCGTCCCTGCAAAATGCATTCATAGTCTATGATATCTGCAGATCCTCATACACACCTTGTTTAACAGACTTCATCTGCAGATCTGAAAATCCATCCTGGTGGACAGGCACGTGCAGAGGGGGGTGCTCTGGGTGCCCAGGCACCCCCTCTTTTAAAAAAACTTCAAAAAAGGCCCCTCTCGTGGTGCAAAATAAGCTCTGCCCCTGATCTCTATAAGCCCCGCCCACCCTCGGGAAGCTCCGCCCCCCCGCCTGGGACACTTTGAAGTGAAGAGGCCCAGACAGGAATCCTAGTGTGGCATACTGACCTCTCCCTCCACCTAGGACCCATACTGACTTCTACCTCCCCCAGCACCCATAGTGACCTCTCCCTCCACCTAGTACCCACAGTGACCACTCCCTCCCCTAGCACCCACAGTGACCTCTCCATCCACCTAGCACCCACAGTGACTTCTCCCTCCACCTAGGACCCATACTGACCTTTCCCTCCCCAGTACCCACAGTGATATCTCCCATCACCTAGCACCCACAGTGACCTCTCCCTCCACCTAGCACCCACAGTGAACTCTCCCTTACTCAGCACCCTCAGTGACCTTTCCCTCCATCTAGCACCCACAGTGACCTCTCCCTCCACCTAGCACCCACAGTAACCTCTCCCTCCCCCAGCACCCACAGTGACCTCTCCCTCCCCAGCTCTAGCAGTGATCCTGCCTACCCCAGCACCCACACTGACCTATCCCTCCTCCAGCACCCACAGTGATCTTTCCCTCCCCCAGTGGCTACCCACCTTTCCCCTGCAGCACCCACAGGGACCTCCCATCCCAAAAGCAGCACCTACAGTGATCTCTCCCATTGCAAGCGCCCACAGGGGCCTCTCCCAACACCCAGCATCCACTCCCTCCTCCATTAACTACACTGACTATCCAGGCACCCACAGTCACCTCCCCTTCCTCCAGCACCCATATTGATCTCTTCCTTCCACAGCACCAGCAGTGAATTACCCTTCCCCCAGCACCCACACTGACCTCTACCTCCCTTAGCAGCAAGCAACTATGCCATTCACAGCAGCACCCATAGTGACCTCCCACTCTACCTCCCCCAAGACCCACAGTGACCTCCCCCAAAGGACCTACAGTGACCTCCCTTTCCTCCAGCACTCATACTGACCTCTACCTTCCTCAGCACCCACAGTTACTCCCCCCAGCACCCACAGTGACCTACCCTTCCCCCAGTACCCACACTGAGCTCTACCTCCCCCAGCAACCACACTAACCCCTACCTCCCCTAGCAGCAACTATGCCATTCATAGCAGTACCCACAGTGATCTCCCACCCCCTGCACCCACAACAATTCCACCAATGTTCAGCACCCACATTACACTCAACCAGTAACCCCCACTATAGCAAGCACCCAGTACCTGCACCCTGGACCAAATACTCACATCTGGCCTCAATATGACACTTTGTACTTGCATCAAACAGCCACATGACACCCAGTACCTGCCCCCCTTCACCCTACAGCTGGCACCCAGTACTCACACCCACATGACACAGTACTTGCACCCAGCCCCAACATGGCACTCACTACTCACACCTGCACACCGCCTTCACATGGCACCCACTATCTGCACTCACATTACTAGTACTAGCACCCAAAGTACCTGCACTCAGAACCCACAGAACACACAATGCCCACCCATAGCTAGCACCCAGTGCAGGCATGGCACCAAGTATTCACACCTATGATACCCAGTACCTGCACCCAACACCCACATGCTTCATCTGCAGTAGTTCCAGTTGCACTAAGCCTCCACTTAGTGGCCAGTACAAACACCAAGCACTCACATATGACATCCAGTACTTGCACCCAGGACTCACAAGGGACTGAATACCTGCAATCAACACCTACATGATAGTTGATACACACCCATACAGCCAGAATCCACATGACACCCTGTGTCAGCACCCAGTACCCACATGGCACCCGGCATCTGCCTTTAGCACCCACATGACAACAAATACCCCACTATCCAGCATCCATCACCCATATGTCACCATGTACTCACTCCCAGTACCCACTTGGCACTCAGTATTGGCACCTAAGACCCACATACCCCCATAATCAACACCCACATGGCACAGTACTCACACGTCACCAAGTTCCAAAGCAATTATATGCACCCAGTACCCATCTATGGCCAGCACCCAAATAGCACCCAGTACCCATCCTTGGTCCGAACCCATATGAGACTCAGTACTCTCCCATGGCACACATCCAGACCACACATGGCACTCCCTACTAACATGTCCAACACTCACATGTCTCCCTGTACCAATTAACACTCACATGGCACCCACTATTGTTTATCACCATCTGGCACTCATTCAGCACCCAATACTGCATAGCACCCACTGCAAATAAACACCCAATACAAACTGGACCTTGGTGCCCACAGCAGCTTGACACAGACTGTACTTTGGCATCTCGACACCCACTGCAACTTAGCACAAAGTGAACCTTTGCATCTTACCACCCACTGTATCTGGGCACCCGCTGCACCTTGGCACTTACTGCAGTTTTGCATCTACTAATGCTTAGCAACCACTGCGTATTGGTAACCCCTTCTTCTTTGCCTGAAAAGAGGCTTGGATGCTGATCAAGAGGGACAGAGGTCCCAGTAATGAAAGGTGAGTCTGTGCCTCCACTGTGGGCTCCACTGTGCCCACTCTAACCTACTAACAGTGGGCACCTACCACTGGTGATTTGAGGGTGGTGGCGCCAAAAGAGTTGGTTGAAAGGAGACACAAAGTCTGCCTGATACTGCTATAAAGGTGTGTGTGTGTGTGTTAAAACTGCCTTCTGCTTTTTAGAGAGGGGATATTACATACACAATTTAGCATGATTTATCAATTTCAAATTTGAGCACCACCCCTGTGAGGATCCTCTGCATGGCCCTGCCCCTTCCTGCAGCACCCACACTGACCTCTACTTTTCCAAGCACCCACCCCTTCCCCTCATAGCTGGCACCCAGTACTCACGCTCACATGACGCCAAGTATCTGCACCCTGGCCTAAAATTGCACCCAGTACTCACACCTGCACACAGCTTTCACATGGCCCCCACTATCTGCACCAAGCACCCACTTAACCCGTACCCGCACCTAAAGTACCTGCATTCAAAATCCATGTGATAACCAAAGCCCACCCATAGCCAGTACCCAGTACAGGCATGGTGCCAAGTATTCACACCCATGTCACATTCAGTACTTGTACCCAGCACCCACATGACTTCCAGTACATGCACCCAGATCTTACAAGGCACTAAGTACTTGCAATCAACACCCGCATCACACTCGATACCCAACTGTAGCCAGAACCCACATGACACTCTGTGCTCACACTCAGAACCCACATCGCACCCAGTATCTGCATTCAGCACCCACATGACAACCAATACCCCCATAGCCAGAAACGAGGAGGGGGACATGCAGGGGAAGACGTTGCCAGGCCGCTTTTTTAAATTTGAGCACCCCCCACTTAAGGACCCTCTGCACAGCCCTGTAGCCAGGGGTATAATATGTGCCCAGTATATGTAGCCAGGGTTATATGTGCCCAGTATATGTAGCCAGGGGTATATGTGCCCAGTATATATAGTCAGGGGTATATGTGCCCCAGTATATATAGTCAGGGGTATATGTGCCCAGTATATGTAGCCAGGGTTATATGTGCCCAGTATATGTAGCCACTAGCCAGGGGTATATGTGCCCAGTATTTGTAGCCAGGGGTATATGTGCCCAGTATATGTAGCCAGGGGTATATGTGCCCAGTACATGTAGTCAGGGTTATACGTCCCCAGAGTAGGTAGCCAGGTGTGTCCCCCCCCAGCAGGAGGGGAGCAGCACAGAGAAGAGGGAGAGCTGTGAGCAGCAGTGGAGAAGGGGGCCATCTCCCCCCCTTCCCTCACCTTAGGGTGCACTGCTCTCCCTCCCTCGCTGTCCCCTCCATTAATGTCTGGGTGGCTGGCAGCGGCGGGCGGAACTTACCTCCATCTCGTCGCAGCGCCGGATGGATTTGCCGCTACTCGGTCTGGTCCAGACAATAGCAGCGGCTGCGGCACCTGAACTTCTGTCGCTGGAGCGAGACGGAGGTGAGTTCCGCCCGCCGCTGCCAGCCACCCGGACAATAATGGATGGGACAGCGAGCCTGGGAGGGAGAGCACCCTAAGGTGAGGGAAGGGGGGGAGATGGCCCCCTTCTCCACCGTCCGCACAGCTCTCCCTCTTCTCTGCGCTGCTCCCCTCCCCAAAAGAAATTTAAAAAAAACGCAGCTCAGCTGGGCGCCCTTGGGGACCCGGGCCCGGGGGCACTTGTCCTTCCCCGACCCCCCCTAGCTCCGCGCCTGGGGTACAACCCCCATTGTACTTGGCGAAATAAATGATTCTGATTCTGATTGGCAGCATAGCATGCTGTTGTCAGAGTAACACTTGCTATGCCCAGCATACCGAGTGTTTGTAGTTTACACTGGCATTTACCCAGTAACGGGGCAGGGCGGGATGATCGGAGTGCCCGTTACTGAGTGTTATATGGGGTTTGAAAAGTTTGGTTTAGAAACAAAGTCCTCAGGAGACAGTGAAATGTGGATTTTAATTAAACATTATTGATCTCCATAGATGTTCAAAAATCAATAAGGTACAGTTCTTTGGTACATCAAAATCAGTTACAAAAGATATAAAAACAGAATGAATAAATTGCTGTGTAATCTGTATATGGAATTTGTAGTCTGCATTAGTCTTCTTACAGCGTATGTATGTGTGTATATGTGCCTGTATGTAAAGAGAATGAATGAATGTGAGAGTGTGAGTCCAGACGTTCCTGCTGGTTTCTTATATATATGTTAGTCCTCAGTATTCCTGCCGTTCTGCCTTCTGATTGGACCAACAATAATGCTGTGATGTAACTTTTTTGAGTCTTAACTACATATGGTTAATAAAGCCTCCTTTCCTAACTCAGAATAACCTAGGATTAAATCACGTCACCCGGAAACCACCTGTTGACCATAAAATCAAGATACAATTTCTGCAACCAGAAGCCTAGCTTGACAGAGATCTATTTTCTACACTTCTAATGATGATTGGTCTTGACATTTGTGACCTTAAATTCCACAACGAAAGGCACACATCTCAGCAGACCTCTAAATGTTCATTTTCAACTTTAGCATTATACTGTATATCTATTAACCAATATTGTATAAGTATCACTATATTAAACAATAGTTTTGATATCTTAATCTCATGACACCATAAACCAATAACTTAATTCTCCAAATAGCAGGGCCCTAGCCACGTGCAGAAATCAAGTCATCAAATATTTTATATCATTCGATTAAAATCTCAAAACATTCAACGTATAACACTGGGTAAATGCCAGCGTAAACTACAAGCACTCGCTACGCTGAGTATAGCGAGCGCTCCTCTGACAACAGGTAATATTGCACGCTATGCTGCCAATAGCGCATATAATGTGCATTAAGGTTCACAAGGTTAAATAGCGTGAATAACAGCAGGTTATTCACGATCAGGGATGCTCTCAAATTCGGATGAAATTTGAATAGGGTTGTTTGAATTTCATCCTGCTAATTACAGCAGCTGTGCGGGTGGTCAAGGGGGTTATTCTTGCCCATCAGGCGTCTTCTTGCTCCGTCCCTCGGCGCCTCCCGCGCTGCATTCCAATCTGGTGGTCACAATGCTTGCATACACTTCCTCCTTCCGGGTTGAAGGAGGAAGTGTATAGTCACGTGACCGTCGATTGGAACGCAGCGTGGGAGGCGCCGAGGGACGGAGCAAGAAGAATATGATGAGTAAGATTAAAGGTGGGTACACACGTCAGATAAAAGTCTTTGGAAAATGAAAGATCACAGACCAATTATACCCTCTTCCATGTAGTATGAGAGCCATACCTACACAGTCTATTCTATGGAGCTGAACTCCCCATCAGATAGAAATCTTTGCAAGATGCTGCACACAAAGATGCTGTACACATTCAAAAGATCAGTTCCTGCAAAAGATCCGTTTCTGAAAAATGCATTCAAAGTCTATGATATCTGCAGATCTCATACACACCTTGTTTAACGGACCATCATCTGCAGATCAGACAATTATCTGTCGATCTGAAGATCCAACCTGGTGGATCTGATCTGCAGATAATTGTCCGTTAAACAAGGTGTGTATGAGATCTGCAGATATCATAGACTTTGAATGCATTTTGCAGGAACGGATCTTTTGCAGGAACAGATCTTTTGCAGATACTGATCTGTTGCATGTGTACAGCATCTTTGTGTGCAGCATCTTGCAAAGATTTCTATCTGATGGGGAGTTCAGCTCCATAGAATAGACTGTGTAGGTATGGCTTTCATACTACATGGAAAAGGGTATAATTGGTCTGTGATCTTTCATTTTCCAAAGACTTTAATCTGACGTGTGTACCCACCTTAACTCCCCCTCGGCCACATGCACAGCTGCTGTAATTAGCAGGATAAAATTCGAATAACCCTATTCAAATTTCATCCAAATTTGAATTTGTGAGCATCCCTGTTCACGATATTTGTGTTAGTATAGGTTATGACCTGACTGGGACAGCAGGGCTACATACCAATACACAGCACATAGCTAGAGTTGGGCCGAACGGTTCGCCTGCGAACGGTTCCATGCGAACTTCAGTGTTTCGCGTTCGCGTCCAGCAGGCGAACCTTTGCGGAAGTTTGGTTCGCCCCATAATGCACATGGAGGGTCAACTTTGACCCTCTACATCACAGTCAGCAGGCCCAGTGTAGCCAATTAGGCTACACTAGCCCCTGGAGCCCCACCCCCCCCTTATATAAGGCAAGCAGCGGCGGCCATTATGGTCACTCGTGTGCTGCCTGCGTTAGTGAGAGTAGGGCGAGCTGCTGCAGACTGTCTCTCAGGGAAAGATTAGTTAGGCTTAACTTGTTCCTGTCTGGCTGCATACCTGTTCTGTGAACCCACCACTGCATACCTGTGCTGTGAACCCACCACTGCATACCTGTGCTGTGAACCCACCACTGCATACCTGTGCTGTGAACCCACCACTGCATACCTGTGCTGTGAACCCACCACTGCATACCTGTTCAGTGAACCCACCACTGCATACCTGTGCTGTGAACCCACCACTGCATACCTGTTCAGTGAACCTGCCACTGCATACCTGTTCTGTTCAGTGGACCCGCCACTGTATACCTGTTCATTGAACCCACCACTGCATACCTGTGCTGTGAACCCACCACTGCATACCTGTTCTGTGAACCCACCACTGCATACCTGTGCTGTGAACCCACCACTGCATACCTGTTCAGTGAACCTGCCACTGCATACCTGTTCTGTTCAGTGGACCCGCCACTGTATACCTGTTCATTGAACCCACCACTGCATACCTGTGCTGTGAACCCACCACTACATACCTGTTCTGTGAACCCACCACTGCATACCTGTGCTGTGAACCCACCACTGCATACCTGTTCAGTGAACCTGCCACTGCATACCTGTTCTGTTCAGTGGACCCGCCACTGTATACCTGTTCATTGAACCCACCACTGCATACCTGTGCTGTGAACCCACCACTGCATACCTGTTCTGTGAACCCACCACTGCATACCTGTTCAGTGAACCCGCCACTGCATACCTGTTCTGTTCAGTGGACCCGCCACTGTATACCTGTTCAGTGAACCCGCCACTGCATACCTGTTCTGTTCAGTGGACCCGCCACTGTATACCTGTTCAGTGAACCCGCCACTGCATACCTGTTGTGTTCAGTGAACCTGCCACTGCATACCTGTTCTGTGAACCAGCCACTGTATACCTGTTCTGTTTAGTGAACCCGCCACTGTATACCTGTTCTGTTTAGTGAACCTGCCACTGCATACCTGTTCTGTTCAGTGGACCCGCCACTGTATACCTGTTCAGTGAACCCGCCACTGCATACCTGTTCTGTTCAGTGGACCCGCCACTGTATACCTGTTCAGTGAACCCGCCACTGCATACCTGTTGTGTTCAGTGAACCTGCAACTGCATACCTGTTCTGTGAACCCGCCACTGTATACCTGTTCTGTTTAGTGAACCCGCCACTGTATACCTGTTCTGTTTAGTGAACCCGCCACTGCATACCTGTTCTGTTCAGTGGACCCGCCACTGTATACCTGTTCAGTGAACCCGCCACTGCATACCTGTTGTGTTCAGTGAACCTGCCACTGCATACCTGTTCTGTGAACCCGCCACTGTATACCTGTTCTGTTTAGTGAACCTGCCACTGTATAGCTGTTCTGTTTAGTGAACCCGCCACTGTATACCTGTTCTTTTTAGTGAACCCGCCACTGCATACCTGTTCTGTTCAGTGGACCCGCCACTGTATACCTGTTCAGTGAACCCGCCACTGCATACCTGTTGTGTTCAGTGAACCTGCCACTGCATACCTGTTCTGTGAACCCGCCACTGTAAACCTGTTCTGTTTAGTGAACCCGCCACTGCATACCTGTTCTGTTCAGTGGACCCGCCACTGTATACCTGTTCAGTGAACCCGCCACTGCATACCTGTTGTGTTCAGTGAACCTGCCACTGCATACCTGTTCTGTGAACCCGCCACTGTATACCTGTTCTGTTTAGTGAACCCGCCACTGTATACCTGTTCTGTTTAGTGAACCCGCCACTGCATACCTGTTCTGTTCAGTGGACCCGCCACTGTATACCTGTTCAGTGAACCCGCCACTGCATACCTGTTCTGTTCAGTGGACCCGCCACTGTATACCTGTTCAGTGAACCCGCCACTGCATACCTGTTGTGTTCAGTGAACCTGCCACTGCATACCTGTTCTGTGAACCCGCCACTGTATACCTGTTCTGTTTAGTGAACCCGCCACTGTATACCTGTTCTGTTTAGTGAACCCGCCACTGTATACCTGTTCTTTTTAGTGAACCCGCCACTGCATACCTGTTCTGTTCAGTGGACCCGCCACTGTATACCTGTTCAGTGAACCCGCCACTGCATACCTGTTGTGTTCAGTGAACCTGCCACTGCATACCTGTTCTGTGAACCCGCCACTGTATACCTGTTCTGTTTAGTGAACCCGCCACTGTATACCTGTTCTGTTTAGTGAACCCGCCACTGTATACCTGTTCAGTGAACCCGCCACTGCATACCTGTTGTGTTCAGTGAACCTGCCACTGCATACCTGTTCTGTGAACCCGCCACTGTATACCTGTTCTGTTTAGTGAACCCGCCACTGTATACCTGTTCTGTTTAGTGAACCCGCCACTGTATACCTGTTCAGTGAACCCGCCACTGCATACCTGTTGTGTTCAGTGAACCTGCCACTGCATACCTGTTGTGTTCAGTGAACCTGCCACTGCATACCTTTTTTGTGAACCCGCCACTGTATACCTGTTCTGTTCAGTGAACCCACCGCATCAGTGCGCGTACCTGTGCAGTTAAGTGAACCCACCTACCTACGTGAGTGCACGCAGTGTGATATACCACTCCGTGCATACCCGATATGGACAAAACAGGTAGAGGAAGAGATAGTGCCAGAGCCAGAGGAAGGCCACCCGGCCAGGGCCGGCCCGCTCATGAGGCGGGGTGAAACTTTTGCCTCAGGCGGCAAACTTCTAGGGGCGGCACCCGCCCGTCCGTGGGTGCAGGGGGGCCGGCCCCTGAGCCGGAGGGGTAGCGGGCAGGACGGGGGTATTACAATACAGTGGGCAGCGATGCAGGAAGTGACGTCAGTGGATCGCACGCTGGAACGCGGAAAAGGTGAGTCCTCCCCGCCCGTGCCTCTTACTATTGGGCATCGGCTACTTCCTATTTACAGCTGGAGGGGAGCGCAGATCGGGGGACCCAGGCGAGGGGCTCCCCACCGCTAGGCCCAATACCCCGTCCTGCCCGCTACCCCGCCGGCGGCGGCGGCAATTTTTTTCTAAATTTTCCTCAGGCGGCAAAAAGTCTAGGGCCGGCCTTGCACCCGGCAGGTCTGCGCGAGGTCGTGTAAATGTAATTTCGTGTGGACCTGGCCCACAGTACAGTGCTCGGAAGAAGGCACGTCCCATCACCTCCCAAGATTGTCAGGACGTGGTTGAGTATTTAGCGACACAGAACACCTCATCTTGCTCAGCCACCAGCGCTACTACTAGCACCACTTCCGCTGCATTTGACACTCCGCAAGAATTATTTAGTGGTGAAATCACTGATGCACAGCCATTGTTGTTACAGCCAGATGAATTTTCACCAGCTCATATGTCTGAGTTACGCGGCAACACTATGGATGTAACGTGTCAGGAGGATGAAGGACCTACTGATGGTGCAAGTTTGGATTTGTCTGAGGCAAGCGAAGCTGGGCAGGATGACTACGATGATGAGGGTAATAGGGATCCTCTGTATGTTCCCAATAGAGGAGATGAAGAGGGGGACAGTTCAGAGGGGGAGTCAGAGAGTAGTAGGAGGAGAGAAGTTGCTGAAAGAAGCTGGGGCAGCTCTTCATCAGAAACAGCTGGTGGCAGAGTCCAGCACCATGTATCGCCACCTATGTACAGCCAGCCAACTTGCCCTTCAGCATCAGCTGCTGAGGTCCCCATAGTGCCCACATCCCAGGGTGGCTCAGCGGTGTGGACATTTTTTAATGTGTGTGCCTCAGATCGGACCAAAGCCATCTGTTCGCTCTGCCAACAAAAATTGAGCCGTGGAAAGGCCAGCACTCACGTAGGGACAAGTGCCTTACGAAGGCACCTGGAGAAAAGGCACAAACAGCAATGGGATGGCCACCTGAGCAAAAGCAGCAGCAGCACACAAAAGCAAAGCCACCCTCCTTCTCCTCTTCCTCCTCCATCAGGTGCATTATCTGCTTCTGCCGCTTTCTCCCTTCCACCTTCACAGGCACCCTCCTCCACTCCGCCTCTGCCCTTGAGCGATTCCTGCTCCTCTGCCCACAGCAGCAGTCAGGTGTCTGTGAAGGAAATGTTTGAGCGGAAGAAGCCAATTTCGGCCAGTCACCCCCTTGCCCGGTGTCTGACAGCTGGCGTGGCGGAACTGTTAGCTCGGCAGCTGTTACCATACCGGCTGGTGGACTCTGAGGCCTTCCGTAAATTTGTGGCCATCGGAACACCGCAGTGGAAGATGCCAGGCCGCACTTATTTTTCGAGAAAGGCCATACCCCAACTGCACCGTGAAGTTGAGAGGCAAGTGGTGTCATCTCTTGCGAAGAGCGTTGGGTCAAGGGTACACCTGACCACAGATGCCTGGTCTGCCAAGCACGGGCAGGGCCGCTACATTACCTACACAGCCCATTGGGTGAACCTGGTGGTGAACGATGGCAAGCAGGGTGCAGCGGACCAAATTGTGACACCTCCACGGCTTGCAGGCAGGCCTCCTGCCACCTCCTCTCCTCCTGCTACATGCTCTTCGCTGTCCTCCTCCTCCTTGGCTGAGTGGCAGTTCTCCTCTCCAGCTACACAGCCCCAGCTCCGCAGGGCCTATGCTGCATGCCAGGTAAGACGGTGTCACGCCATCTTAGACATGTCTTGTCTCAAAGCGGAGAGTCACACTGGAGCAGCTCTCCTGGCTGCTCTTAAGAAACAGGTGGATGTGTGGCTGACCCCGCACCACCTGGAGATAGGCAACGTGGTGTGCGACAACGGCAGTAATCTGCTTGCCGCTTTGCATATGGGGAAGCTGACACACATACCCTGCATTGCACATGTCATGAATCTAGTGGTTCAAAGATTTGTGGCAAAGTACCCTGGCTTAGCGAATGTCCTGAAGCAGGCCAGGAAGTTCTGTGGGCATTTGAGGCGGTCTTACACAGCCATGGCACGCTTTGCGGAAATTCAGCACAAAAACAACATGCCGGTGAGACGCCTCATTTGCGATAGCCCGACTCGCTGGAACTCGACCCTGCTCATGTTCTCCCGCCTGCTAGAACAGAAGAAAGCCGTGACCCACTACCTCTACAACTACAGTAGAATGAAACAGTCTGGGAAGATGGGGATGTTCTGGCCCGACAACTGGACACTGATGGAAAATGCATGCAGGCTCATGCGGCCGTTTGAGGAGGTGACCAACCTGGTGAGCCGCAGTGAGGGCACCATCAGCGACTTAATTCCCTACGCTTACTTCTTGGAGCGTGCTGTGCGTAGAGTGGCGGATGAAGCTGTGAATGAGCGTGACCAGGAACCGTTACGGCAGGAACAGGCATGGGACCAATTTTCATCAGACCCAGCTGTTTTCTCAACACCTGCGGCAGCACAGAGGGGGGAGGAGGAGGAAGAAGAGAAGTCGTGTGCAGAAGACGAGTCAGACTCAGAGGATGATGAGCAAGATGTTTCTTTGGGGGAGGAGGAGGAGGGGACAGCGGCAGGAGAACAACCTCAGCAGGCATCGCAAGGGGCTTGTGCTGCTCAACCTTCCCGTGGTATTGTTCGCGGCTGGGGGGAGGAGGTTGACTTACCTGACGTCACTGAGGAAGAGCAAGAGGAGATGGAGGGTACTGGATCCGACTTTGTGCAGATGTCGTCTTTTATGCTGTCCTGCCTGTTGAGGGACCCCCGTATAAAAAACCTCAAGGGGAATGAGCTGTACTGGGTGGCCACACTACTAGACCCTCGGTACAGGCACAAAGTGGCGGACCTGTTACCAACTCACCGGAAGGTGGAAAGGATGCAGCACATGCAGAACCAGCTGTCAACTATGCTTTACAATGCCTTTAAGGGTGATGTGACGGCACAACGCCAGCAAGGTACCACTGCCTCTAATCCTCCTCCCGTGTCCACGCAGTCAAAGACAGGACGCTCCAGCGATCTCATGGTGATGTCGGACATGCGGACGTTCTTTAGTCCAACGCCTCACCGTAGCCCTTCTGGATCCACCCTCCACCAACGGCTGGAACGGCAGGTAGCCGACTACCTGGCCTTAAGTGTGGATGTAGACACTGCTGTGAACAGCGATGAGGAACCCTTGAACTACTGGGTGCGCAGGCTTGACCTGTGGCCAGATCTGTCCCAATTTGCCATCCAACTTCTCTCCTGCCCTGCCGCAAGCGTCCTGTCAGAAAGGACCTTCAGCGCAGCTGGAGGCATTGTCACAGAGAAGAGAAGTCGCCTAAGTCACAAAAGTGTTAAGTACCTCACCTTTATCAAAATGAATGAGGCATGGATCCCGGAGGGCTGCTGCCCGCACCAAGACTAAGTCAGTCCCCGCACACACAGCATCTCTGCCTGCACGCCGTGTGACTGGCTGCCTGGCCTGCCCCAAGAAGACTAAGTCATTCCCAGTCCCTCCACACAGCATGTCTGCCTGCAGGCCGCTTGACTACCTTCTCCGCCACCACCAACAGGGTCCGGGACTCCAGGCGGATTGCTGAATTTTTTAGGCCGCTGCTAGCAGCGGCCGCTGTAATAATTTTTCTGGTGCGTGAACATGACTGCCTAATTTTTCTGGCTGCACTGCGGGCAGCTGCAACAACAAAAGAAAAGGCATGTACATGCGCCCATTCCCCTTCGTGATCATTACCTTGCCGTGGTGAAGGGGCTTGCGTATCACAATGAAGCAATGACCGGCGCCTAGATGAGTGTCTCGGGGGGCACACCCACGATAATAAGGTCGTTGCCTCATTGTGGTCAGACCAAATTTGATCAGCTGGACAGTCACTGTTCTGTCATTCAGCTACATCAGCCAGGCGACCATATGGGCTGTAAAGCCACCAAAACCTGCACTCTCGCCATGGTGCGCACCAGTCCAGCACGGCCGTCACTACACAAACAGCTGTTTGCGGTGCATTACACGGTGAGTTTGGTGTGTCAGTGTGAAGCAGTACCTTAATTACACTACCTGATTGATGTATACACATGCAAGATGTTTGAAAGCACTTTAGGCCTGTCATTTAGCATTCAATGTGATTTCTGCCCTTAAAACGCTGCTTTGCGTCAAATCCAGATTTTTCCCCGGGACTTTTGGCATGTATCCCACTCCGCCATGCCCCCCTCCAGGTGTTAGACCCCTTGAAACATCTTTTCCATCACTTTTGTGGCCAGCATAATTATTTTTTTTTCAAAGTTCGCATCCCCATTGAAGTCTATTGCGGTTCGCGAACTTTAACGCGAACCGAACCTTCCGCGGAGGTTCGCGAACCAGGTTTGCGAACCTAAAATCGGAGGTTCGGCCCAACTCTACACATAGCATATAGATATAGCATATATACAGAAACCAGGATGATTAAAAGTGTTATCATTAGTATATTCTTCTATATGCCACTACAGTACCTATGGAATCTGAAGTGAAAATAAACTTATGATATGATTTGTATGTGTAGTCCAGCTAAGAAATAAAATATTAATAGCACAGATACATATGAGTCTCATATTGTTTTCACTATAGGAAAAGTTAAGAAACGTCAGTTGTTATATATGCAAAAGAGCTTCTCTGAGCTCTGCAAAAAAAATCCCAGAGAGCTCTGTCTTCTGAAGCTTTTATCTCAACTGTCTCTCATTGAGCTAAAGTGAAACTTTCTAGGGACTCATTTATTCCTGAAAGGGCAACTTAAAGAACATTGATTGATTAATTGGTGGCTCCAAAATCTAAGACAGTCTGAACATTTCTGACTCAGTCCATGGACATTGCCCATCAGTATCCAACAGTAATGACCATAGCTCCCAACTGTCCCTTTTTCGGAGGGACAGTCCCTTTTTGGGAGCCCTGTCCCTGTGTCCCTGTATCACCCTCATTTGTCCCTCTTTCAGGACTTTGTCCCTCTTTCTATATAAATATATACATTTCTATACTAAAAATGTGTTTGATTGACTCTAAACTTTATTCCCATCCTTTAAATTGATATATTACTAATTTTAAAATGTTATTATGAAGGAAAATGAACCAGGATAGAAAGGACCAGTGTGGTTTGAATTATAAAACAACATATTTTCTTATGAAATTTTTATGGTATTATGCGTGGCTGGAGGCGTGATGGGGGTGTGGCCAGGGTTGTGGCAGGGGCGTGGCTTAATTGTCCCTTTTTCTAATCTCAAAAAGTTGGGAGGTATGAATGACTGGAGTGGGGCAGCAGTTTCAATACCCGACCAGATCATGAGTCTCCCGTGGAAGCTGCAGTTCCTCATATCAAACACCAGGTGGTGACATATAGCCAGAAGCAGTAAACAGGAAAAGGCAGAGCATACAAACAGGAATTTCTGGGTTAGAGGTAACAGGAAGTGATGTGCAGACATTTCTGGAAGTGGCAGCAGAAGAGGTAATACCATTTTGCTTGATAATAATACATTGAAACGAATGATGACAGTCTGTGTGCCACTGGTGTATGGAGTAACTATTTTTGAACAAATGGTTAATCATCTCTATTTCAAGTATTTTAACTGTATATACCTGTGATTACTCTGTTATGTTGCTTGAATACTGGAGAAGGGTAACCTCCTTCACCATCATCTGATAGTGGACTGTCCCCCCAGCTCCTGAGGTTGGTCTGAAGGTGCACTCACCAGATCTAGTCCAGCCCAGCATCTGCCCCTTTAAAACAAGGGTCCATATAATGCAATTAACTTTTTTTTTCCCTGAGTTTTCTCTTCGGTGTTACTTTCACATCTTGTCAATATATTGCATTTTAAACCATCAGCAAGCAAGAAAATACTTAAAGTAATTTTCAGTATACTTTTTCAACTACGTTTTGATACTTTTTCAATTACAAAGTACTGAAAAGGTATGTCAAAGAGAAGATGGAAAATTATCTTTTAGGAGAGAACTCGGGAGAAAAAGTTAATTGCATGTGGGCCAAAGTGTCGCACAAAGCCCTACACTCTGAACACCGTCGGGCTGCCACTGCACTACATGATATAAAAATGTGGGTGCATTTTGGGTCGCTAGTCTACTTAAGGGGACCCAGCAGAAATCCTCACAGGGAAATGTACTGAACGTACTTAGTCAGATGGTCCCCTCTCAAACAGCAAGGTTTCCAGTTGGTAGTAGTAGATTTCACTCACACTATTCAGCCAATCACAACGCTTTGTGCTGTAAGAGGGGTCTATGATTGGGGAACTGTTCCCTATGAGGACTAGCTCCCATTTGTGCTCCCTGTTGCCTGCGCTGTGGTCGGATATAGACCAGCCCAGGATCAGGCTTCTCAGACTATTACTAAGTCTGACACTTTGTCACCCTTCTGCACCACATTGCGTTGTAAAATTACATATTACGCTGGTGAGTATGCAATGTGAGGCGGAGCTACAGTACCTGAGCTGGCATGGGTCTCAACCGCCTAATAGACCGGTTGCCTCCTGTAATGATCGCTGCTGCAGCAGCTATTGCTGGAAGTAGTGCTGCAGCTCAGGCAGTTCTGATCTATTTCCATGCAAGTTGCATAGCTTTGTCTGTCTTTCCCTGCTGTCAGCTTGTGACTGATTATCATTCACCTGTGTGGGAATCTGCATGTCTGCTCCTATTGGATGACCTCAGTATAAAGATCTGCTTCCTGCAGGGTTTCCTTGGGTTTTCATAGCTTCAGCTTAAGCCTGCCTTGCTGTCGCTTTAGCCCCCGATCGTGTTTCTTGTTATAAAGATACTTTGCTGGTCTTTGCATCATATATTGGTTCATTGCCAATATATATGCATACCAGCACGTTTATTATTTTCCTTGTATTTGTGTTACGTTAATACATCAGTGTCGCTGATGTATACGTACACGAACTGTTTATATCCTGTGTGCAGTTAGTCAGCTTCCAGCACGTTTTGGTAGGTTGCGCGTACCGTGACCACCCGTGCTGAGGTAGTTACCCTGCTCCTGGTTCTGTTTGTGGATTGCGTTCATCTCTGCGAAGAGATAGCGAATCCTTCTGAATCCTGTCCTGTTACCGTTTGTGGATTGCGTTCATCTCTGCGAAGAGATAACGAATCCTTCTGAATCCTGTTCTGTTACTGTTTGTGGATTGCGTTCATCTCTGCGAAGAGATAACGAATCCTTCTGAATCCTGTTCTGTTACCGTTTGTGGATTGCGTTCATCTCTGCGAAGAGATAGCGAATCCTTCTGAGTCCTGTCCCCTGTATTACTCCAGTCTTAGTCAGCGTTCCTGCTTATGTCATATATCGGTTCATTGCCGATATATACATATGTTAGTCAGACGTTACAAATAGTTTCATTGATAGCTGTAATTGTAATACGCTAGGAAAACATACTTATTGTATATTTATCTGTGTTACGTTCATGTATCTTAATCCTGCTATTTTCTGACTATCCTGTCCTGTCTTTGTGAGGCACGCCATCGCCGCATCGCATTGGCTGCCTCATTCCAGTCTGTCTGGTTTTGGACGCTTGCTGTCGCTAAGTAGCCGCTAGCTAGCAAGCGTTCATTCTGTCTACCTGTCCTGATCTCCTCAGTTCTGGTTTATGCGCTCAGCGCTACTTTGCGCTGAGACGTTATAACGAGAGCATTGTTTGTGGCTGTCAGATCTGCACTGGCTCTGTGCGCCACAATCTCCTATTGGAGTCAGTCCTCCCCTCCACTATACTAGGGATAGCCTGTTTCCTGGTGCTAGTGTGTGTACCTCCTCCACGCCAGCTCATGCGTTGCATGCTGACTGTGGAGAATACACCACCAAGCCTTACATTATGAAAACCCCATTACCAATCCCCATTGTGGGGGGGATTCCCAGAAAGTATGACACTGTTAATTATGGTTCCTGTTCCTTTAAAAAATTTGAAGAACTTAGCTCTGAAACAGAAAATGAGTTTTTCTCTGAATGTGCCAGGTTCCTGACCAATCCTGATCTCCAAGCGACTCCTGTTTCAACCTGGGCACTCCAACTAAGTTATATTTTGTTTAAAGGGGAATTATTCCAGTGGGCATTTGATGTTCTCAATCATTCCGATTTGAAAGATAGACCGCTGGAATTTCTAGCGTTTGTGATCCATAACTGGTTGCGCATAGATCCATTGCCTTTTCCTCTTAATGAACTCCTAGCAGCAGGCCAATCAGCTGCTCCTTCAATTGCTTGCAAGAATGAGCAGCAAGCAGAAAGTGTTACTGATAATTTTCCTGCAGCTTTGAATAAATCACCAAAAACCGCAAGGTCAAAGGCAAAACGCAAACGTTCTAAGAAACGTGTCCAATCTGCAGAATCATTATCCTTAGCGACTGAGACCTATAATGAGATTCTGCCATTAACAGATAATGAAATGCAATTGTCTTTCAGGGGAGTTAAATGGACTTATGAAACTACTAATGAACTTTCCTCCCTGGCTAGGGAAAATAAAGATTTTTGTTTAAAAGAATTATCTGAGTATGATTATGATGAGATATTACAGAGTATTGAACAAATCAACTTATTTGTGAACCAAGGGAAGTTTGCATACACTACAGTTCAACACTTGCTACAGGTATTGGAAATTCTTAAGAATAAGGAATCTGCCAATCACCTGCTAATTAACCCTATACATGTGCCTGCCACAATCATATCTGCAGACTGTGATCAGCCTAAATGTTTCGCTGTTAAGTATGCATGGGATCCTCCATTCGAGAGGGGAGAGATGGAAGCCCTGGTCTGTGAATGGAAGAACGATTCAAGTTCATTTTGTCAATTTTACAGTGCAAAAAGTGAAATGGTATTGAACGCATGCATTAAGTCAGCCTATAACCTAATAGAGGCTGGTGTGTGTAGGTATGACCGTGTGGCTCCCTTGATTGATGTGTGGGAACTGATTTTGGATGATTTTTATGTGACTCCGAATTCGCAAATTTGGCGTTCTGACCCGCCTGCTTCAGCACCTTTGGCTGATTCAGCAGGTGATTCAGAGCTCTTTTTGTGTGAAATTGAAGTTCCTGCAATTTCACCCTGTACCAGGGATAACTCAGTGTTACTTCCCAGTAAAACAGAAGCCACTGATACATTCTTAACCTTGCCCTGCGCAAATTTCTCAGCAGAGAATCCAGAGGTCCTGCTGACTTCCGAGTCCAGTCTAGCCAGTACTCATGACTCTTTGTTTAGTGAAACAGACACCAGAAAAATCTTGCCTGTCTCTGCAAACACTTCTGCAGAAATTACCTGTGTTAATAAAGTTCAACTCCTGTCTGATCCAGCAGATGCCAGTAGGTGCACTGCATCAGTTTCCGAGTCCCAGCAATCCTGTCTAGTAAACTCAGAACCCCAGCATCTGAATTTTCCAATTTTACAAATGAATGGTGATTCAGATGCGCAAACATTGTGTCTTGATCTTCCTGTTTCTACACCTCGCTCTAGTTTCGTGAATAGCTCAGAGCATCTGCTATGTGAACCTGAAATCGCAGAATTATTACCTTGTTCAGAAAATTTTCCAATAAATTTGCCCTGTACCATGAATTGTGCAGTAGATCTCTCCAATGAAACTCAGGTCACAGAATCATTATGCTGTCCAGCAGGTGCTTCCATGGTTTTGCCCTGCAATATGGACTGTTCAGTGATCCTGTCCAGTGAAGCTGTGGTCGCAGAGTCTTATGCTTCACCCAGTACTTTGGATACTTTAAACCCTCTAGCAGAGGAGGCTGAAGCACTGCTTACCTCAGTTGGTGTTGCAGTAATATTCACTTGTCTAGCAGCTGTTTTGGAATTAAAGTCTGCTCTAATAAAACTTGATGAATTTCTGCCCAGCAAAGCAGAAGCCATTGAAATATTGTCCTCGTCAGCAAGTGTGTCAGATACCTTGCCCTGTACACAGTCTGATTTAACCAATGTTGAGTCCCTCTCCAGTGTTGTAACAGCCGAGGAACTCCAGCCCTGTCCTCTGAATGTTTCAGAAGTCTTGCCCTGTAACATGGATAATTCTGATTCTCTGGTCAAAATAATAGAAATCTCAGAATTTCAGTCCGGTCTGATGAGTGTTCCTGAAACCCAGCCCTGTATCCTTAAAGATTCTAGTTCTCTGGCCGCTGTGGCAGAGGTTCCAGAGTCCCCTTCCTGTCCAGGGAATTCCTCAGTTTTGCCTAGTCCAGTGGGGGCTGCTGCAATACTGACTTGTTCTGCAGCGCCTCATGAGCTCCAATCCAGTGTATTAAATGAGTCTCTGTCCAGTCCAGAGGTAGTTGTGGAGTCCCTGTCTGGCTCAGTGCATACATCAGAAGATTTGTCCTGTCTTGTTAGTGCCCCTGAATCTGATTTGTTACTGACTTTGCTGGAATCAGCGACATCTAAGTCTGATCCAGCATTCTCGTGTAAAAGTCCAGTAGTTGCGAAGTTTAGTCATGATGATTTTTTTTTGGCCAGTCCTGGTTTTGGTCCTGTCTTGGCTGACCCTGAGGCTCACAGTTCCTTGACATGCCCAGAGGTTTCTCTTGTGCCGGTGTGCCCAGATGTTCTTTGTGTGCCAGAATGCCCAAGTGTGTCTAAGGTGTTAGCGTGCTCTGATGCTTCCTTAGTGGGAACACGTTCTGATATTGCCAGTCTGCCTGCATGCCCAGAGATGGTTCTGGTCCCTGAAAGCCCTGATATTGATGTTTGTCCTTGTGGCCCTGACTCGGGAATTGCCCTAGGTTCCATAGGGGTTCTTGATAGTTCTCCATGTGAGCCTAAGGGGCATTCTGACCTATGGGGATCTCTTTGGAGCTTCAAGGTGTTCTGGGAGGTCTCTGAGAAAACTTGTCCTGGTGCCTTGGACTGGTTCAACAGTGGGTTTTGTGTTGGTAAAGACAGTACCGGTGGGCATTGCAAAGGCTTTGGCGTTTCTGAACTGTTCCTGGAAGGCGGTGGGTATCGCTCAGGGAGTTTCGGAGGGCTTTCTTCTGGAAATCATGGTTCTGATGGGTGTCACACTGGGGCTTGTAGTACTGATGGGCATGGTTCTGTAGGTTCTGGTTCTGATGGGTCCAGTCTTGTGGGGACTGATTCTGGAATTCGGTCTTGCCGGGCTGTCCCGGTCATCATGAATTATCAGTCAGACTGTTTTGTTGGAAATTTCAGTTTTGAAAAGCGTCTGGAATCCACTTTTAAAGGCGGGGGTACTGTAATGATCGCTGCTGCAGCAGCTATTGCTGGAAGTAGTGCTGCAGCTCAGGCAGTTCTGATCTATTTCCATGCAAGTTGCATAGCTTTGTCTGTCTTTCCCTGCTGTCAGCTTGTGACTGATTATCATTCACCTGTGTGGGAATCTGCATGTCTGCTCCTATTGGATGACCTCAGTATAAAGATCTGCTTCCTGCAGGGTTTCCTTGGGTTTTCATAGCTTCAGCTTAAGCCTGCCTTGCTGTCGCTTTAGCCCCCGATCGTGTTTCTTGTTATAAAGATACTTTGCTGGTCTTTGCATCATATATTGGTTCATTGCCAATATATATGCATACCAGCACGTTTATTATTTTCCTTGTATTTGTGTTACGTTAATACATCAGTGTCGCTGATGTATACGTACACGAACTGTTTATATCCTGTGTGCAGTTAGTCAGCTTCCAGCACGTTTTGGTAGGTTGCGCGTACCGTGACCACCCGTGCTGAGGTAGTTACCCTGCTCCTGGTTCTGTTTGTGGATTGCGTTCATCTCTGCGAAGAGATAGCGAATCCTTCTGAATCCTGTCCTGTTACCGTTTGTGGATTGCGTTCATCTCTGCGAAGAGATAACGAATCCTTCTGAATCCTGTTCTGTTACTGTTTGTGGATTGCGTTCATCTCTGCGAAGAGATAACGAATCCTTCTGAATCCTGTTCTGTTACCGTTTGTGGATTGCGTTCATCTCTGCGAAGAGATAGCGAATCCTTCTGAGTCCTGTCCCCTGTATTACTCCAGTCTTAGTCAGCGTTCCTGCTTATGTCATATATCGGTTCATTGCCGATATATACATATGTTAGTCAGACGTTACAAATAGTTTCATTGATAGCTGTAATTGTAATACGCTAGGAAAACATACTTATTGTATATTTATCTGTGTTACGTTCATGTATCTTAATCCTGCTATTTTCTGACTATCCTGTCCTGTCTTTGTGAGGCACGCCATCGCCGCATCGCATTGGCTGCCTCATTCCAGTCTGTCTGGTTTTGGACGCTTGCTGTCGCTAAGTAGCCGCTAGCTAGCAAGCGTTCATTCTGTCTACCTGTCCTGATCTCCTCAGTTCTGGTTTATGCGCTCAGCGCTACTTTGCGCTGAGACGTTATAACGAGAGCATTGTTTGTGGCTGTCAGATCTGCACTGGCTCTGTGCGCCACAATCTCCTATTGGAGTCAGTCCTCCCCTCCACTATACTAGGGATAGCCTGTTTCCTGGTGCTAGTGTGTGTACCTCCTCCACGCCAGCTCATGCGTTGCATGCTGACTGTGGAGAATACACCACCAAGCCTTACACCTCCTAACTCACCCCACCCACTACAGCAGCACTCAAAGATCAAACACGCTCCCCCCGCACAACCATGTACAATTAAGAGGTTGGGGGACCATGTGTGACATGAGAACGGATTGGAAAGGGTTAATGACTTCCTGGCAATTCTGGCTCCCATGCAAATGGTATGATGATTGGAACTGATCCAATCATAATGAACTGGAAATACATTTGATTGGCCCAGGATCCAAGCAGAGGTTGCTGACCCGGAATATTCTATCCTTGCAGGGATCGGCAATGGATAGTGTGAGGTAAATCTTATTTAGCTGGCTTTTCAGCCGTTGCCAATCCCTGCAGCTTCTGACAGCCTGTGAACACTCTGGGGTAGTTACTTCAAGTGTAACCTGACACAAAAGTAGATGTAAAGTTCATAGCTAGATCTTTATCAGACACTCAGTGGCCCCCTCATGTGCCTGGCCTCCCCTCCGTAGTGCTGCTATAGCCTCTCCTGACCATCTATGACTGCTTGCAGCTGGAGTAGGGTCCATGCACTGTCCACTCTTCCTGCCCTTATGGATCACGCTCCTGAATGGCTGTGCACAGTGCCCACAGGTGAGGATGTCCTAGACATGCACAGTTCAGAAACAGAAGTAACAGTGCATGCCCAGTAAACAGCCGTGCAGGAGCGCACAAGGAAAGGCACAGAGTGGACAGAATGGGGGCTACAGCAGGAGCCACAAGAAGGGGCCTGATAACCTAAGACAGGTGCAGGGAGCTATGAATTTCACATTTATTTTAACCTCCGATTTTCTTTCAGTCTTGTGACTCGCTGTCATACTTTAAAGGGAGCGGGACATACACAGCCCTGGGTACTTAATGGTGGGGAGTGGTGGATGACAAGGACTTGTATACATTATAGGATACATGCAGATGGCAGAGCTGTATACTTACTATAGACTAGCATACTTCTTGTCTAAGTTAAAGGACAACTGAAGTGAGAGGGATATAATAGCATATTTATTTCCTTATTTATAGTATTATTTATTTCCTTTTAAGCAGTGCCAGTTGCCTGTCACCCCTGCTGACCCTCTGCCTCTGATACTTTTAGCCATAGACCCTGAACAAGCATGCAGCAGATCAGGTGCTTCTGATATTATTGTGAGATCTGACAAGATTACCTATTTCTGAATATCATTGGTCCCATGGAAAGTTCCAGTTAAAGCAAATCTTTAGTGATTTATCCTATTGAGCCTTCCCTGTCCCCTCTCTGAGTTCTCGTCCCCTGCTGACCCCAAGTGAAGTTACGCCACCTCCGGGAGCCTTCAGAAGGCTTCGAGAGCCATCATGTCCCTAGATACTCCTGAAGTCCCTCACAGTATGGAGTCTGGGTTAATTTGTCTTTATACCGAGTCAGGCCCATAGAAACATTGTCCCTGATTCAATAAACCTTTTCTCTCCAGCTTTCTCACATGAGATGTTTCCACACCGTATCACTGAGATGCCTCTTCAGAACCCAGCAAAAAAGTACTCAAAGTTTGTACCAAATTTACCAAACTTTAATTTCTTTTACTCCTGTTTCAGTGCTTTTCCCTTGCTGGGGGTTGAAAAAATATTATGTTAATGAGCTGAGGAAACATCTGTAAGAAAACTCTGAGAATTATTTGTTGCCTTGTGCCCTCATATTCAGTCAGAGTGTGTGTTTCCTACAAATATATCCAGTATGAGAAACCCACCAGATCCTCTTACAGATCATCTGTACAGGTCCTCTTTATCCCCAGGATTGTCCACAGGAAGGTCTCACCACACCCCATCACTATCAGATAGATAGAACTATAAATGTACAGTAACTATGACTATTTTATATTTGTAGTCTCAGCCCTTTAGTGCTAAAATGTTGTTTTGTATTATTTTTTTAAGGACGAAGAGTAGTTTGTTTTCAAAACAAAGGTTAAAGAGGAAACAAGAGAGATGTATGCGATTAGTGATCAGCAGTCTATGGAGAAGGGTGGCATGATGAGGACAAGTAAAGAGGAAGAAGAAGAGACATATGTGAGGAGTGATCAGCAGTCTATGGGGGAGGGTGACATGATGAGGACAATTAAAGAGGAAGAAGAAGAGGCATATGTGAGGGGTGATCAGCAGTCTATGGAGGAGGGTGACATGATGAGGACAATGAAAGAGGAAGAAGAAGAGGCATATGTGAGGGGTGATCAGCAGTCTATGGAGGAGGGTGACCTGATAGGAACAAATAAAGAGGAAGAAGAAGAGACATGTGTGAGGTGTTATCAGCAATCTACAGAAGACAGTGACATGATGGGGACAATTAAAGAGGAAGAAGAAGAGACGTATATGAGGGGTGATCAGCAGTCTACAGTGGAGGGTGACATGATGATGACAAGTAAAGAGAAAGGATGTTCTCCAGATATCGGTGAAGGTACGTAAGAAACAGATTGTAGAAATGGTTCTGATTTTATGTTGGGGAGTGTAACACAAGCAGAATGATCCTCACATGATTGTGTAGAATAAGGATGGAGTGTGTAAGGCAGATCACAAACGTAAAGATACCTCTTGTAGGTAGGCTTTCATGAATTCAGTCATTTTAGCAGAAAATTCCAGGTTTATTAATTCATTCTAAGAGATGCTGTTCATCATATGAATGGCCCATCTCCATTCCTCAGTATAACATCATAGTACCAACTAATGAGGAGGATATACTGTACACCATATGAAAGGCCCATCTCCATTCCTCAGTATAACATCATAGTGCCAACAAATGAGGAGGAGATACTGTACACCACATGAAAGGCCCATCTCCATTCCTCAGTATAACATCACAGTACCAACAAATGAGGATGAGATACTGTACACCATATGAAAGGTCCATCTCCATTCCTCAGTATAACATCATAGTACCAACAAATGAGGAGGAGATAATGTACACCATATGAAAGGCCCATCTCCATTCCTCAGTATAACATCATAGCGCCAACAAATGAGGAGGAGATACTGTACACCATATGAAAGGCCCATCTCCATTCCTCAGTATAACATAATACCAACAAATGAGGAGGAGATACTGTACACCATATGAAAGGCCCATCTCCATTCCTCAGTATAACATCACAGTACCAACAAATGAGGATGAGATACTGTACACCATATGAAAGGTCCATCTCCATTCCTCAGTATAACATCATAGTACCAACAAATGAGGAGGAGATACTGTACACCATATGAAAGGCCCATCTCCATTCCTCAGTATAACATCATAGTACCAACTAATGAGGAGGAGATACTGTACACCATATGAACGGCCCATCTCTATTCCTCAGTATAACATCATGGTACCAACAAATGAGGAGGAGATACTGTACACCATATGAAAGGCCCATCTCCATTCCTCGGTATAACATCATAGTTCCAACAAATGAAGAGGAGATACTGTAAACCACATGAAAGTCCCATCTCTATTCCTCAGTGTAACATCATAGTACCAACAAATGAGGAGGAGATACTGTACACCATATGAAAGGCTCATCTCCATTCCTCAGTATAACATCATAGTACCAAGAAATGAGGAGATACTGTACACCATATGAACGGCCCATCTCCATTCCTCAGTATAACATCATAGTACCAACAAATGAGGAGGAGATACTGTACACCATATGAAAGGCCCACCTACATTCCTCAGTATAACATCATAGTACCAACAAATGAGGAGGAGATACTGTACACCATATGAAAGGCCCATCTTCATTCCTCAGTATAACATCATAGCGCCAACAGATGAGGAGGAGATACTGTACACCATATGAAAGGCCCATCTCCATTCCTCAGTATAACATCATAGCACCAACAAATGAGGAGGAGATACTGTACACCATATGAAAGGTCCATCTCCATTCCTCAGTATAACATCATAGTACCAACAAATGAGGAGGAGATACTGTACACCATATGAAAGGTCCATCTCCATTCCTCAGTATAACATCATAGCACCAACAAATGAGGAGGAGATACTGCACACCATATGAAAGGTCCATCTCCATTCCTCAGTATAACATCATAGCACCAACAAATGAGGAGGATATACTGTACACCATATGAAAGGTCCATCTCCATTCCTCAGTATAACATCATAGCACCAACAAATGAGGAGGAGATACTGTACACCATATGAAAGGTCCATCTCCATTCCTCAGTATAACATCATAGCACCAACAAATGAGGAGGAGATACTGTACACCATATGAAAGGTCCATCTCCATTCCTCAGTATAACATCATAGCACCAACAAATGAGGAGGAGATACTGTACACCATATGAAAGGTCCATCTCCATTCCTCAGTATAACATAGCACCAACAAATGAGGAGGAGATACTGTACACCATATGAAAGACCCATCTCCATTCCTCAGTATAACATCACAGTACTAAAAATTGAGGAGGAGATACTGTACACCATATGAAAGGTCCATCTCCATTCCTCAGTATAACATCACAGTACTAACAAATGAGGAGGAGATACTGTACACCATATGAAAGGTCAATCTCCATTCCTCAGTATAACATCACAGTACTAAAAATTGAGGAGGAGATACTGTACACCATATGAAAGGTCCATCTCCATTCCTCAGTATATCACAGTACTAACAAATGAGGAGGAGATACTGTACACCATATGAAAGGCCCATCTCCATTCCTCAGTATAACATCACAGTACTAAAAATTGAGGAGGAGATACTGTACACCATATGAAAGGTCCATCTCCATTCCTCAGTATAACATCAAAGTACCAACAAATGAGGAGGAGATACTGTACACCATAAGAAAGGTCCATCTCCATTCCTCAGTATAGCATCATAATGCCAACAAATGAGGAGGGGATACTGCACACCATATGAAACGCCCACCTCCATTCCTCAGTATAACATAGCACCAACAAATGAGGAGGAGATACTGTACACCATGTGAAAGGCCCCTCTCCATTCCTCAGTATAACATCATAGTACCAACAAATAAGGAGGAGATACTGTACACCATATGAAAGGCCCATCTCCATTTCTCAGTATAACATCACAGTACTAACAAATGAGGAGGAGATACTGTACACCATATGAAAGGCCCACCTCCATTCCTCAGTATAACATAGCACCAACAAATGAGGAGGAGATACTGTACACCATGTGAAAGGCCCCTCTCCATTCCTCAGTATAACATCATAGTACCAACAAATGAGGAGGAGATGCTGTACACCATATGAAAGACCCATCGCTACTCCTCAGTATAATATCATAGTACCAACAAATGAGGAGGAGATACTGTACACCATATGAAAGGTCCATCTCCATTCCTCAGTATAACATCATAGCACCAACAAATGAGGAGGAGATACTGTACACCATATGAAAGGTCCATCTCCATTCCTCAGTATAACATCATAGCACCAACAAATGAGGAGGAGATACTGTACACCATATGAAAGGTCCATCTCCATTCCTCAGTATAACATCGTAGCACCAACAAATGAGGAGGAGATACTGTACACCATATGAAAGGTCCATCTCCATTCCTCAGTATAACATAGCACCAACAAATGAGGAGGAGATACTGTACACCGTATGAAAGGTCCATCTCCATTCCTCAGTATAACATCATAGCACCAACAGATGAGGAGGAGATACTGTACACCATATGAAAGGCCCATCTCCATTCCTCAGTATAACATCATAGTACCAACAAATGAGGAGGAGATACTGTACACCATATGAAAGGTCCATCTCCATTCCTCAGTATAACATCATAGCACCAACAAATGAGGAGGAGATACTGAACACCATATGAAAGGTCCATCTCCATTCCTCAGTATAACATCATGGCACCAACAAATGAGGAGTAGATACTGACCATATGAAAGGTCCATCTCCATTCCTCAGTATAACATCATAGCACCAACAAATGAGGAGGATATACTGTACACCATATGAAAGGCCCATCTCCATTCCTCAGTATAACATCATAGTACCAACAAATGAGGAGGAGATAATGTACACCATATGAAAGGCCCATCTCCATTCCTCAGTATAACATAATACCAACAAATGAGGAGGAGATACTGTACACCATATGAAAGGCCCATCTCCATTCCTCAATATAACATCACAGTACCAACAAATGAGATACTGTACACCATATGAAAGGTACATCTCCATTCCTCAGTATAACATCATAGTACCAACAAATGAGGAGGAGATACTGTACACCAAATGAAAGACCCATCTCCATTCCTCAGTATAACATCATGGTACCAACAAATGAGGAGATACTGTACACCATATGAAAGACCCATCTCCATTCCTCGGTATAACATCATAGTTCCAACAAATGAAGAGGAGATACTGTAAACCATATGAAAGTCCCATCTCTATTCCTCAGTGTAACATCATAGTACCAACAAATGAGGAGGAGATACTGTACACCATATGAAAGGCTCATCTCCATTTCTCAGTATAACATCATAGTACCAAGAAATGAGGAGATACTGTACACCATATGAAAGGCCCATCTCCATTCCTCAGTATAACATCATAGTACCAACAAACGAGGAGGAGATACTGTACACCATATGAAAGGCCCATCTTCATTCCTCAGTATAACATCATAGCGCCAACAGATGAGGAGGAGATACTGTACACCATATGAAAGGCCCATCTCCATTCCTCAGTATAACATCATAGCACCAACAAATGAGGAGGAGATACTGTACACCATATGAAAGGTCCATCTCCATTCCTCAGTATAACATCATAGCACCAACAAATGAGGAGGAGATACTGTACACCATATGAAAGGTCCATCTCCATTCCTCAGTATAACATCATAGCACCAACAAATGAGGAGGAGATACTGTACACCATATGAAAGGTCCATCTCCATTCCTCAGTATAACATCATAGCACCAACAAATGAGGAGGAGATACTGTACACCATATGAAAGGTCCATCTCCATTCCTCAGTATAACATAGCACCAACAAATGAGGAGGAGATACTGTACACTGTATGAAAGGTCCATTTCCATTCCTCAGTATAACATCATAGCACTAACAAATGAAGAGGAGATACTGTACACCATTTGAAAGGCCTATCTCCATTCCTCAGTATAGCATCATAGCGCCAACAGATGAGGAGGAGATACTGTACACCATATGAAAGGTCCATCTCCATTCCTCAGTATAACATCATAGCACCAACAAATGAGGAGGAGATACTGTACACCATATGAAAGGTCCATCTCCATTCCTCAGTATAACATCATAGCACCAACAAATGAGAAGATACTGTACACCATATGAAAGGTCCATCTCCATTCCTCAGTATAACATCATAGCACCAACAAATGAGGAGGAGATACTGTACACCATATGAAAGGTCCATCTCCATTCCTCAGTATAACATCGTAGCACCAACAAATGAGGAGGAGATACTGTACACCATATGAAAGGTACATCTCCATTCCTCAGTATAACATCATAGTACCAACAAATGAGGAGGAGATACTGTACACCAAATGAAAGACCCATCTCCATTCCTCAGTATAACATCATGGTACCAACAAATGAGGAGATACTGTACACCATATGAAAGACCCATCTCCATTCCTCGGTATAACATCATAGTTCCAACAAATGAAGAGGAGATACTGTAAACCATATGAAAGTCCCATCTCTATTCCTCAGTGTAACATCATAGTACCAACAAATGAGGAGGAGATACTGTACACCATATGAAAGGCTCATCTCCATTTCTCAGTATAACATCATAGTACCAAGAAATGAGGAGATACTGTACACCATATGAAAGGCCCATCTCCATTCCTCAGTATAACATCATAGTACCAACAAACGAGGAGGAGATACTGTACACCATATGAAAGGCCCATCTTCATTCCTCAGTATAACATCATAGCGCCAACAGATGAGGAGGAGATACTGTACACCATATGAAAGGCCCATCTCCATTCCTCAGTATAACATCATAGCACCAACAAATGAGGAGGAGATACTGTACACCATATGAAAGGTCCATCTCCATTCCTCAGTATAACATCATAGCACCAACAAATGAGGAGGAGATACTGTACACCATATGAAAGGTCCATCTCCATTCCTCAGTATAACATCATAGCACCAACAAATGAGGAGGAGATACTGTACACCATATGAAAGGTCCATCTCCATTCCTCAGTATAACATAGCACCAACAAATGAGGAGGAGATACTGTACACTGTATGAAAGGTCCATTTCCATTCCTCAGTATAACATCATAGCACTAACAAATGAAGAGGAGATACTGTACACCATTTGAAAGGCCTATCTCCATTCCTCAGTATAGCATCATAGCGCCAACAGATGAGGAGGAGATACTGTACACCATATGAAAGGTCCATCTCCATTCCTCAGTATAACATCATAGCACCAACAAATGAGGAGGAGATACTGTACACCATATGAAAGGTCCATCTCCATTCCTCAGTATAACATCATAGCACCAACAAATGAGAAGATACTGTACACCATATGAAAGGTCCATCTCCATTCCTCAGTATAACATCATAGCACCAACAAATGAGGAGGAGATACTGTACACCATATGAAAGGTCCATCTCCATTCCTCAGTATAACATCGTAGCACCAACAAATGAGGAGGAGATACTGTACACCATATGAAAGGTCCATCTCCATTCCTCAGTATAACATAGCACCAACAAATGAGGAGGAGATACTGTACACCATATGAAAGGTCCATCTCCATTCCTCAGTATAACATCATAGCACTAACAAATGAAGAGGAGATACTGTACACCATTTGAAAGGCCTATCTCCATTCCTCAGTATAACATCATAGCGCCAACAGATGAGGAGGAGATACTGTACACCATATGAAAGACCCATCTCCATTCCTCAGTATAACATCACAGTACTAAAAATTGAGGAGGAGATACTGTACACCATATGAAAGGTCCATCTCCATTCCTCAGTATAACATCACAGTACTAACAAATGAGGAGGAGATACTGTACACCATATAAAAAGGTCAATCTCCATTCCTCAGTATAACATCACAGTACTAAAAATTGAGGAGGAGATACTGTACACCATATGAAAGGTCCATCTCCATTCCTCAGTATATCACAGTACTAACAAATGAGGAGGAGATACTGTACACCATATGAAAGGCCCATCTCCATTCCTCAGTATAACATCACAGTACTAAAAATTGAGGAGGAGATACTGTACAGCATATGAAAGGTCCATCTCCATTCCTCAGTATAACATCAAAGTACCAACAAATGAGGAGGAGATACTGTACACCATAAGAAAGGTCCATCTCCATTCCTCAGTATAGCATCATAATGCCAACAAATGAGGAGGGGATACTGTACACCATATGAAACGCCCACCTCCATTCCTCAGTATAACATAGCACCAACAAATGAGGAGGAGATACTGTACAGCATATGAAAGGCACCTCTCCATTCCTCAGTATAACATCATAGTACCAACAAATAAGGAGGAGATACTGTACACCATATGAAAGGCCCATCTCCATTCCTCAGTATAACATCACAGTACTAACAAATGAGGAGGAGATACTGTACACCATATGAAAGGCCCACCTCCATTCCTCAGTATAACATAGCACCAACAAATGATGAGGAGATACTGTACACCATATGAAAGGCCCATCTCCATTCCTCAGTATAACATCATAGTACCAACAAATGAGGAGGAGATACTGTACACCATATGAAAGGCCCATCTCCATTCCTCAGTATAACATCATAGTACCAACAAATGAGGAGGAGATGCTGTACACCATATGAAAGGCCCATCTTCATTCCTCAGTATAACATCATAGCACAAACAGATGAGGAGTGTGAGAGATCGCGGAAAAGCCGCCGCGAGTGCTACTGAGCAGGCGGCTGATTCCGCATCCAGTGCGGCGGTTTGCACGCGGAAGCGTGTGTCTGGCAGCAGAGTGGAACGCGGAAAAGCCGCTGCATGCAACAACAGTCAGGCTGCTGATTCCGCGTCCAGCGTGGCGGTTTGCACGCAGCAGCATGCAGCTGGTGTGGCTGAGCCTGTTAGTTCACACAGGTTTAGGGCTACGCACGCGCGCGCCAAAAGTCAGGACCTTTATGCCAGCAGGAGATGTGTCAGATGATCAGGATGATCAGCTGATTCCTGCTGGACTCCTGATTGGCTGAGTGGTTCGGGCGGGGCGGCAGAGTCCTGCAACTATATATACAGCTTGCTTGTCAGCTGCTGGTTGTCTGCCGTTGCGATCACTACGTGGAAGCACTCAGACCGTTAGTCAGATCCTACAGTGTGTTAGAACCAGGTGAACCTGGGAATTCGCAGTTAGCCAGTTTACTTGTACTGTTAATCTGTGTTATTATTCAGACTAGTTCCAGGGTGCTGAGACCAAGGACCTCGCACTCAGACTAGGCATTGTTTGATATCTGTTATGACCTATTGCTTTTCTGATTACTCCTCTGTCTTCTGATTCGGTGCCTCGCATATCTGATATACCGTTGTCAGACCCTGCTTGCCTTGGATACCGAATTAGCCTTCTGTCTTTGTACTTTATCTGTCATCTCTGTTGCCGAACCTCTGCCTGTCTGACCATTCTCCCTTCAGTGGGACGTCTCCCACTGGAGGGTTATCTCTGAGGCTTGCCTCTCCGAGACGCCTGCCCCAAGCAGACGATTACTGCTAGGGGTCGAGATTCCTCACTCTGCCTGGTTAGAGGATCTCACGCACGGGGTTCCCATTCAGAGGTAACCACACCTCTGAGGAATTGCCCTGTGGTGGATATTTCCACACTTCTGTGATTTATATTACTGTCTTTATTGTGTTCTTTTGCTGGTGCCCAGAGGTTAGCAATATATCGGATTATCGGTGATACTGCAGATTATCAATAATCGGGTATATATCTGCATTCTTGGTGATACTGCAGATCGCCAATAATCAGATTCTCTCTGCATGCTGATACCGATCGTTACAAGGAGGAGATACTGTACACCATATGAAAGGCCCATCTCCATTCCTCAGTATAACATCACAGTATTAACAAATGAGGAGGAGATACTGTACACCATATGAAAGGTCCATCTCCATTTCTCAGTATAACATCATAGTACCAACAAATGAGGAGGAGATACTGTACACCATATGAAAGGTCCATCTCCATTCCTCAGTATAACATCATAGCACCAACAAATGAGGAGGAGATACTGTACACCATATGGAAGGTCCATCTCCATTCCTCAGTATAACATCATAGCACCAACAAATGAGGAGGAGATACTGTACACCATATGAAAGGTCCATCTCCATTCCTCAGTATAACATCAAAGTACCAACAAATGAGGAGTAGATACTGTACACCATATGAAAGGTCCATCTCCATTCCTCAGTATAACATAGCACCAAGAAATGAGGAGGAGATACTGTACACCATGTGAAAGGCCCCTCTCCATTCCTCAGTATAACATCATAGTACCAACAAATGAGGAGGAGATACTGTACACCATATGAAAGGTCCATCTCCATTCCTCAGCATAACATCATAGCACTAACAAATGAAGAGGAGATACTGTACACCATTTGAAAGGCCTATCTCCATTCCTCAGTATAACATCAAAGTACCAACAAATGAGGAGGAGATACTGTACACCATATGAAAGGTCCATCTCCATTTCTCAGTATAACATCATAGTACCAACAAATGAGGAGGAGATACTGTACACCATATGAAAGGTCCATCTCCATTCCTCAGTATAACATCATAGCACCAACAAATGAGGAGGAGATACTGTACACCATATGGAAGGTCCATCTCCATTCCTCAGTATAACATCATAGCACCAACAAATGAGGAGGAGATACTGTACACCATATGAAAGGTCCATCTCCATTCCTCAGTATAACATCAAAGTACCAACAAATGAGGAGGAGATACTGTACACCATATGAAAGGTCCATCTCCATTCCTCAGTATAACATAGCACCAAGAAATGAGGAGGAGATACTGTACACCATGTGAAAGGCCCCTCTCCATTCCTCAGTATAACATCATAGTACCAACAAATGAGGAGGAGATACTGTACACCATATGAAAGGTCCATCTCCATTCCTCAGCATAACATCATAGCACTAACAAATGAAGAGGAGATACTGTACACCATAAGAAAGGTCCATCTCTATTCCTCAGTATAGCATCATAATGCCAACAAATGAGGAGGGGATACTGTACACCATATGAAACGCCCACCTCCATTCCTCAGTATAACCTAGCACCAACAAATGAGGAGGAGATACTGTACACCATGTGAAAGGCCCCTCTCCATTCCTCAGTATAACCTCATAGTACCAACAAATGAGGAGGAGATACTGTACACCATATGAAAGGTCCATCTCCATTCCTCAGTATAACATCATAGTACCAACAAATGAGAAGGAGATACTGTACACCATATGAAAGGTCCATCTCCATTCCTCAGTATAACATCATAGCACTAACAAATGAAGAGGAGATACTGTACACCATATGAAAGGTCCATCTCCATTCCTCAGTATAACATCATAGTACTAACAAATGAGAAGGAGATACTGTACACCATATGAAAGGTTCATCTCCATTCCTCTGTATAACATCATAGTTTCAACAAATGAGAAGGAGATACTGTACACCATATGAAAGGGCCATCTCCATTCCTCAGTATAACATCATAGCACCAACAAATGAAGAGGAGATACTGTACACCATGTGAAAGGCCCCTCTCCATTCCTCAGTATAACATCATAGCACCAACAAATGAGGAGGAGATACTGTACACCATATGAAAGGTCCATCTCCATTCCTCAGTATAACATCATAGTACCAACAAATGAGGAGGAGATACTGTACACCATATGAAAGGCCCATCTCCATTCCTCAGTATAACATCATAGTACCAACAAATGAAGAGGAGATGCTGTACACCATATGAAAGGCCCATCTCCATTCCTCAGTATAACATCATAGTACCAACAAATGAGGCGGAGATACTGTACACCATATGAAAGGCCCATCTCCATTCCTCAGTATAACATCATAGTACCAACAAATGAGGCGGAGATACTGTACTCCATATGAAAGGCCCATCTCCATTCCTCAGTATAACATCATAGCACTAACAAATGAGGCGGAGATAATGTACACCATATGAAAGGCCCATCTCCATTCCTCAGTATAACATCATAGTGCCAACAAATAATGAGGAGAGACTGTACACCATATGAAAGGTCCATCTCCATTCCTCAGTATAACATCATAGCACCAACAAATGAAGAGGAGATACTGTACACCATGTGAAAGGCCCCTCTCCATTCCTCAGTATAACATCATAGTACCAACAAATGAGGAGGAGATACTGTACACCATATGAAAGGCCCATCTCCATTCCTCAGTATAATATCACAGTACCAACAAATGAGGAGGGGATACTGTACACCATATGAAACGCCCACCTCCATTCCTCAGTATAACATAGCACCAACAAATGAGGAGGAGATACTGTACACCATGTGAAAGGCCCATCTCCATTCCTCAGTATAACATCATAGCACCAACAAATGAGGAGGAGATACTGTACACCATATGAAAGGTCCATCTCCATTCCTCAGTATAACATCATAGTACCAACAAATAAGGAGGAGATACTGAACACCATATGAAAGGTCCATCTCCATTCCTCAGTATAACATCATAGTACCAACAAATAAAGAGGAGATACTGTACACCATATGAAAGGCCCATCTCCATTCCTCAGTATAACATCATAGTACCAACAAATGAAGAGGAGATACTGTACTCCATATGAAAGGCCCATCTCCATTCCTCAGTGTAACATCATAGTACCAACAAATGAGGAGGAGATACTGTACACCATATGAAAGGCCCATCTCCATTCCTCAGTGTAACATCATAGTACCAACAAATGAGGAGGAGATACTGTACACCATATGATAGGCCATCTCCATTCCTCAGTATAACATCATAGTACCAACAAATGAGGCGGAGATACTGTACACCATATGAAAGGCCCATCTCCATTCCTCAGTATAACATCATAGTACCAACAAATGAGGCGGAGATACTGTACTCCATATGAAAGGCCCATCTCCATTCCTCACTATAACATCATAGCACTAACAAATGGGGAGGAGATACTGTACACCATATGAAAGGCCCATCTCCATTCCTTAGTATAACATAGTACCAACAAATGAGGAGGAGATACTGTACACCATATGAAAGGCCCATCACCATTCCTCAGTATAACATCATAGTACCAACAAATGAGGAGGAGACACTGTACACCATATGAAAGGCCCATCTCCATTCCTCAGTATAACATCATAGTACCAACAAATAAGGAGGAGACACTGTATACCATATGAAAGGCCCATCTCCATTCCTCAGTATAACATCATAGCACTAACAAATGAGGAGGAGATACTGTACACCATATGAAAGGCCCATCTCCATTCCTCAGTATAACATCATAGTACCAACAAATGAGGAGGAGATACTGTACACCATATGAAAGGCCCATCTCCATTCCTAAGTATAACATCATAGTACCAACAAATAAGGAGGAGACACTGTACTCCATATGAAAGGTCCATCTCCATTCCTCAGTATAACATCATAGCACCAACAAATGAGGAGGAGATACTGTACACCATATGAAAGGTCCTTCTCCATTCCTCAGTATAACATCATAGCACCAACAAATGAGGAGGAGATACTGTACACCATATGAAAGGCCCATCTCCATTCCTCAGTATAACATCATGTTCCACTACAAATGATGGTTTTCACCTCATGACTTATGCTTTAGTGTGTTAAAATTATGATATTTTTTTCTTATATTGGTGCTTTTTGTTCTCTTGCTGTGACTATTACCTCGATTCACAAAAGGTGCTAACTCAGTTAGCATGCTTAAAGCTTTTATTGATCGAATGCAAAGTTTAGCGCTGCCCGTAGCGCGTGAAACATCACATCGGGTGCGCCTAAAACGTCACACCGGGTGTGCCCGAAATGACGCAGTGTGCGAAGTTTTGGGGCGCACCTGGTGCAATGTTTTAGGTGCACCCGGTTCGATGTTTCGGTACAGGCAGCGCTGAACTTTGTGCGCCCTAAAGGGCTTTAGGCGTGCTAACTAAGTTAGTACCCTTTTGTGAATCAAGCCCTATGTGTGGTTTTTAATCTGCAAGATGAACATACATGACCTCTGAGGACAGAATATGGATGTTTCTTTTCATGTTCTTGTTATTTCCCACCAGATGGGCACAGTGTTGAAAATATCTTGAAGAGGAGTTTTCCTGTATCGGCAGGAGATAATGACATCACCCAGCATCCTCCAGGAGTAAGGCACATTATAGCAAATATACATCGCACATGCTACGCTGCAGACAGACCACCAGATCCTTGTATTCTTGAGGAATCTTCTGATAGGTCACATCCAGTGGGCCTAAACACCCATCCAGGAGGTCACAGTGAGGAGAGGTCACATGACCTGTCTGGTTCTGAGGAATCTTCTGGTAAATCTTGTAGTGTCACACATGGAGGTGAGAAGATATTTCCATGTTCTGAATGTGATAAATATTTCAAAAATAAGTCGAGTCTTATTGTCCATCTGAGAAGTCACACTGGTGAGCGTCCTTTTCCATGTTCAGAGTGTGGGAAATGTTTTATTACAAAAGTAAACTGTCTAAGACACCAGAGAAGTCACTCCGGTGATCGTCCTTTTCCATGTTCTGAGTGTGGGAAGTGTTTTACTCGGAGAGAAAAAGTGCTTGAACATCAAAGAGTTCACACAGGTGAGCGCCCCTTTTCATGTTCAGTGTGTGGGAAATGCTTTAGTGCCAAAGAAAACTTTTTTATGCACCAGAAGATTCACACAGGTGAGCGTCCTTTTTCATGTTCAGAGTGTGAGAAATGTTTCATTCAGAAAAGGAGATTAATTGATCATCAGAAAATTCACACTGGCGAGCGTCCTTTTTCATGTTCAGAGTGTGGGAAATGTTTCATTCGGAAAAGTAAATTAATTGATCATCACAGAAGTCACACAGGAGAGCGGCCCTTTTCATGTTCAGAGTGTGGGATGTGTTTCATTCGCAAAACTAAATTAATTGATCATCAGAGAAGTCACACAGGTGAGCATCCTTTTTCATGTTCAGAGTGTGGGAAGTGTTTCATTCAGGAAAGGAGATTAATTGATCATCAGAAAATTCACACTGGCGAGCGTCCTTTTTCATGTTCAGAGTGTGGGAAATGTTTCATTCGGAAAAGTAAATTAATTGATCATCGGAGAAGTCACACAGGAGAGCGGCCCTTTTCATGTTCAGATTGTGGAAGAAGATTCAGTATGAAAGGTAACCTACTCACACACCGGACAACACACACTGGCGAGCGGCCGTTTGTGTGTTCAGAGTGTGGGAAAAGCTTCGGTCAGAAAGGAAGCCTGCTTAAGCACCAGAGAACTCATAGAGGAGAGCGTCCCTTTTCTTGTCCTGAGTGTGGAAAAAGCTTTGCAGCTAAAGTAAGTCTTAACAGACATCAAAAGTCTTACAGTCACTGATACTGCTGACATATACACCATGGGACATAATTATCAATCAAGGAGGCCTGCTGCAAACCATTCTGGGTGCTGGGCTACACCTTTCTCTCTGTTTTTTATCCAGATATACCTGGATTCAGAGTTTTATACCTGGAGTCATACTAAAATTCTCAGACTCCAACGCCTAATGAATTTAAACTGTAATTAAAAGAAAAAAATATATTAAAATATTTTATTTCTCAGACAAAGACCATCATAAATGACTTGTATATACAGTAATAGCAGTGCCTAGTCCAGAGAAAGAAATCTTGAACTAATCATCAATAAAGCAGTTGCCATACTTTTGAAATCAGATACACATATCTAATGGTGACTATATATAATTGATGTGTAAATGGGAATCTTTTATATATAATACATATGTAATAAATACCATCGCGGCTGTAAAATGGTCAATGAGATGCAAATAATTCTGTGTTGATGCAGGTTTATGCAAATGTTGTGTATAAATGTGTGCAGCTTGCAGGAGTTGATTGGTCCTTTTTCAAGCTGCATACATTTCCATGCAAAATTTGCATACTCCTGCATCAACTCAGAATTATTTGCATTTTATTGACCTTCTCTAGTCACTATAGCGACATTCAGATGGGCGATTTTGCAAACTGACCTTCATATGTCATCTTAATATGTATTTTAGTACATTATAAAAGAGTAATCCTTTTTTTTATACAAGCTGTAATTTGTTTGAACAAGTGCATTTGGGTGTTAGCTTAACACATGTAACTATTGTCAGCTCCTGTACCAATTCTACATGTTTTTCAAACTCCATTTGCTCATGAAATCAATTAATTTGATATGATATTACATTTGAGTCATACAGTAGTGCTATACTCTACATATACACTACCTGCAGGGCTTTTGTGAATCCACTGAGAATGTTGTGCACACTGAATGCAGAGGTGTTGTCTATCACCTATAAACCTGGTTCAGATTGTACATAAGAACGTGTAATAGAGGAAGAATTCACTCATTCGCATCACTCTTACTTATACCCACAGTCAGATTCAGGGCTGTGGAGTTGGAGTCGGAGTCAGGGCAATTTTGGGCACCTGGAGTCGGAGTTGGAGTAGTTGATTTCATAAACTGTGGAGTCAGAGTCAGGAGTCGGATGATTTTTGTACAAAATCCACAGCCCTGTTGAGTATTAGACTAAGGAGTCGGAGTCTGAGCCATTTTGGGTACCCGGAGTTGAAGTTGGAGTCGGGGTTTCATAAACTGACGAGTCGGAGTTGGAGTCGGAAAATTTTTGTACCGACTCCACAGCCCTGGTTAGATTGCCTAGGGACCATTGGATGTTCTTTCTTCCTTTCTGCGCCCTCTAAAAGTACTCCTAATTGAGGACTAGTTTTGATTGCTATTTAACAGCTACTCTGTCTACAGCTATGTCCTAAGTTTAGTTAAATTGCATCTCTGGTGAACAGAAAAAACACAGAGGTACAGTACACTAATGCTTAAAAGTTGGAATGTCCTAACCAGGGCTGTGGAGTTGGAGTCGTGGAGTCAGAGCAATTTTTGGGTACCTAGAGTCGGAGTCGGGAAAAAATGCACCGACTCCGACTCCTAATTAATTTAAGCTGTAATTAAGATAGAAAATATCTTAAAATGTTCTATCTCTCAGATAATAGTCATCATAAATAATTTATACATACAGTAATAGCTGTGCTTAGCTCACAAAAAATGAAATAAACCAATTCAAAATAGTTACTTGTGCTGCTTCAATAAAGCAGTCCCCATATTTTTAAAGACAGATATACATATCTGATTGTGACTGTACAGTATATATGATGTGTACACAGGAATCTCTTATATATACACAAAATAACATCTATGCTGTAAGTATAAAGCCTGATGTGTAGCTGTGTCACTAATAGAGATGATTAATGATATGCAAATAATTCTGCGTTGATGCTGGTTTATGCAAATGTATGCACTCCTTTTGCTCATGAACTCAAATAATTTGATATGTTAAAATTTGGTTTGGTGACTATGAATTAAAGGGTACCTGAGAAGGATGAAAAGAAAAGTTTTATACATACCTGGGGCTTCCTCCAGCCCCCTTCAGGCTAATCAGTCCCTTGCTGTACTCTTCCACCACCTGGATCTTCTGCTATGAGTCCAGGTACTTCAGCCAGTCAGCGCACACGTGCCGCTTCCACAGCCAGGGAACGTTCTGCATCTGCGGAATAGTGCTGCGCAGGTGTAGTACGTTCCTGGCGGCGGAGTGTGTGCATGCGCACTGTGTCTGACTGGCTCAAGTGCCTGGAACCATAGCAGAAGATCCAGGTGGCGGATGAGGACAGCAAGGAACTGATTAGCCTGAAGGGGGCTGGAGGAAGCCCCAGTTATGTATTAAACTTTCATGTCTCAGGTTTACTTTGTTACACAGTAGTACTATACTCTACATATGCTCTCCCCACAGAGCTGCAGGGAATCCACTGAGAATGTTGTGCACATTGAACACAGAGGTGTTGTCTATCACCTATAAACCTGGTTCAGATTGTGGATGAAGGATGTGTGATAGAGGAAGAATCTCCTTATTCCCCTGCAGAGTACCTGCACATCACTCTTACATGTACCCACAGTTACATTGCCTAGGGCCTGATAGATGTCCTTTGTTCCTGTCTGCACCTTCTACAAGTACTCTTACCAAGCACTAGTTTTAGGCCTTGTTCACATCTATGCAGCGCATATGGCCGTGCATAAGAACGCAACGCGTACGATCGCACGCCATCTGCGCTGCTACCCGCTGCACTGCTGATCCCATCAATTGACAGTGAATGGGTCAGCTCTGCGCTTGCGGACAGAATGCATGCAGCAGTACACAAGCGCATCATAGTACATTGTACTGCTGCGCAGCGCATTTGATGTGAATGGCGGAAGGGCTGTCTATACTCTTCTGCCGTTCTTGCATGTTACCACGTCATACGCGCTTCCAAATGTGCATGGAAGCGCGTATGATGTGAACGAGGCCTAAATCTATGACTAAAAGTATTAGAGGCAGAAGATCAGCTGGATAGCCAGGTAACTGGTATTGTTTAAAAGGGAATAAATATTGCAGCCTCCATATCCCTCTCAGTTCAATCGTCCTTTAAAATTCCTAAGCATTGGCAGTTAAGAGATTCATTTTATGTTACATACTTTCAATCAACAAGATTGTAATATGCAAATTAGAGGAGTCAAGGAGGCGGAGTTGGTGGAATCCTAACCTGAGGAGTCAAAGTTGGAAGATTTTTGTACCGACTCCACAGCCCTGGTCCTAACACATTGTCCGGTTAATTTATTCATTAGAACCCCATATCAGCTGGGTTCTGGTGCATAGCTCTGCCCCTTGCATGACATGGCCCTGGCCTTTTCTATAAAATAAGGCAATGGCCTTTTTCTGCAAGGTGGCAGGGCTACACGCCAGAACTCAGCTGATACGGGGCTCCTGTGAATCTTCTTATATCAACAACATGATAGGGCATCCACGTTGGCATTGACTGGCCAGGATGGCTGACAGGGTAGAGTGTCGGCTTCTTGGCCAGGAGTTTTTTGTTCCCAAAAGCAGATTCCATCTTAATATAGCTTTGAAATTCCTAAGCTTTGGCAGCAACGAAATGCCTTTTATGTTACATCCTTGAGAGCTAGTGAGGTTACAGTTTCACATCTGGAAAGTATGAATTGTTCTGTCAATAGTAAGAGCTGTATGAGAGCGTAGTGGAGACCCTACAGAGAACATAAATGTGAAGGCTGCTGGGCGGAGTGGAGCCTTCTCATCAATATTCAATAGAAATAAGAGCTGGCACATCCAAAGTAAATCTTAATTGGTTCCATGTAAAAGCATATGGCCAACGTTTTGGAGCCACATAGGGCCCCTTTATCAAGGTAATGCCTCCAAGCAAGTCTGCCTCTGTGCAGAATTTCCTGTGTGTAAACACTCTTACGCAGCAATGTGTATTCATCTGGGATCAGCAGTAGTCACATCGCTGCGTAAGAGTGTTTAGAGGTGTCTGACTCCCACTTCCCAGAATACAGGAATTTCTGCACAGCAGCCACAGCCTTCCAGTCCCCACACACCAGGTCACAGGGGGCGCCACCCACACACAGCCTTCCACCCCCCCTACACCGGTTCACAGGGGGTGCCACCCACCCACAGCCCTCGAGCCCCCACACACAGGATCACAGGGGGTCCCACCCACACACAGCCATCCAGCCCCCCCCCCCCCCACACACACACAGAATTACAGGGGGTCCCACCCACACACAGCCCTCCAGCCCCCGCACACAGGATCACAGGAGGTCCCACCCACACACAGCCCTCCATCCCCCCCACACACACAGCACTCCAGCCCCAGTGTGGACACAGCCTTCCACCCCCTATACACCGGATCACAGGGGGCGCCACCCACACACAGCCATCCAGCCCCCCACACACACACACAGAATTACAGGGGGTCCCACCCACACACAGCCCTCCAGCCCCCGCACACAGGATCACAGAGGGGTCCCACCTACTCACAGACCGCAGTGCAGAATGTGATCAGTACACAGAGGCCTCATCCTTGTCACAAACACAACATTTTTTTTAAAAACGGTAACCAATAACTTCATATTCATTTTTATTTGTAAAGTTTGTTTTATACTGTCCTGTCTTTTTGTTCTTATAAAGGAAGTTCTTTTTTCTTCTGCATTATCTTGCTTTGCTGCTGTAGTTTTTTTTTTTGTATTAAAAGATTAAATAATAAAATAAGTGATCTATGTTCTCCATTTGTGCCGGAAATTATTTAATTGCTCTGCTGTGTCCACGCTGTGTCCACTGGGGAATAATCCCACCAGTGGTCCTGCGGTGGGAAGCCCCACCCCTTCCCCTGTGTCTTAACCTCCTTAGCAGTAACTCAGGCACACAGCTCAGATTGGTAACTCTGTGCTAGATGCATGGGAGGTGAGTAATGTTCAGGGCTGCCGCAGATCTATCTAGCGATATGATTTTTTTTTAAGTATGTTAAAAAATTGCACTGCTTTCAGATGCTAAAACTCCGAAATAATAATTCCTCCAGGAAGGTTAATGATAACCCCAGGCAAAACTACTTAAAGGAAACATCTGAGGATTAAAAAAAATCTACTTACCTGGAGCGTTCTCCATCCCCTGGCAGCTGATCTGTCCCTCACAGCAGCTCCGGGGTTTCCTTGCCAGGTCGGCATCTCCTGCGTGCAATGGCGCCGCTCATGGTCGTGCTCCCGGGGCCACACAATGTTCCAGGCCACGTGAGCGCATTGCGAGCGGAGTGGCGGTGCGCAGGCAATGCCGACGTGGTGAGGTCGGCATCTGCAACGGAGGGGACCTCGAAGGTGCTGCGAGGGACAGATCGGCTGCCAGGGGCTGGAGGAAGCCCCAGGTAAGTAGATCTTTTTTTTTCTCCCCTCAGACTTTTCCTTTAAGAAAAGCACAGTGGTATGTTCATGCTGGAAGTAGCAGGTAAAAATGGCGCCGTTGCAGGTGCCAATAGTAAAAGCTGCAATAAACTATTATTATGGTGACTATAGCAGGCTATTTATCAGGGGCCATAATTAACCTTATTACCTCTAGGGCTGGTGCACACCAGAGCGGTTCTGCAGCGGTTTTTAAAACAATTGCAGGGGGAAACCGCTTGGCTAATGAAAGTGAATGGGATGGTACACACCAGAGCGGGTCGTTTTTCCCCCAAATGCACTCGGGGGTTGCAGCATTTTTTAGATTTCTGAAGTGTTTTTGCCTCAATGTTAAAGTATAGGAAAGTGGAAAACGCTCTGAAAAACACTAGATCAGAGCTGCTTTCCAGGCGTTATTGTTACAGAAGCTGTTCAGTAACAGCTTTACTGTACCAATATGTGTAATCTGCTACACAAAAACGCTCCAAACAGCGCTAGGCATGATTAGAAGACATCTCTAAACACACCTAGAATCGCTCTGAAATCTGCTTCAAAAACCTCTATAGTTTTGCAGATCTGCTAGCGGTTTTTGGTGTGCATGGGGCCTAATTGCTGCTCTTACTTTTGCCACATGGTGGCGAAAATATCTGGATTACAGTTAGTCGGCAGCAGGTTGTTTTTAGTGTTAGGAGTAATGGGGGTTCTTTAGGGGTTAAGTTTAGGCACTATAGGGGATTAAGATTAGGCACCAGAGGAGGTAGGTTAAAGGATACCCGAAGTGACATGTGACATGATGAGATAGACATGGGTATGTACAGTGCCTAGCACACAAATCACTATGCTGTGTTCCTTTTTTTCTATCTCTGCCTGAAAGCGTTAAATATCAGGTATGTAAGTGGCTGACTCAGTCCTGACTCAGACAGGAAGTGACTACAGTGTGACCCTCACTGATAAGAAATTCCAACTATAGAACACATTCCTAGCAGAAAATGGCTCATTAGAGCAAGAAAAAGGTAAAAAGGGGAATTTCTTATTGAGGGTGGTCACACTGAGGGTCACACTGTAGTCACTTCCTGACTGAGTCAACCACTTACATACCTGATATTTAACTCTTTCAGGCAGAGAAAGAAAAAAAGGAACACAGCATAGTTATTGGTGTGCTAGGCACTGTACATAATCATGTCTATCTCATCATGTCACCTCAAGTATCCTTTAAAGTTAGACATGAAGTGGTTAGACACAGGGGGGGGGGGGGTCGTTAAGATTAGGCCATGTGAGTAGTGGTTAAGGTTAGGCACTAGTGAGTGGTTACGGTTAAGCAACTGCTCCTGGGGGAGAGGGGGTTGGGTTAGGTATGCTTAGAGGAAGGGTTCTGTGTAGGGTTAGTAAAATATCGGTAAAGATTACTGATATTACCATAGAAATTAGACAAGACACTGAACATTTATATTGCACTTTTGTCCTTAGGGACTCAAAATGCCCAAATCTTGCCCAAGATCTCCTTCCTCTAGCGTGCAGTGCATGCACCCCCCTATAGTGCCTCTTTAAATCTGACACTTAGTGTTTTGCTTTTAAACAAGTCTGGATCTTGTCAAACAGGAATTTTTGAATCTTAGAGGTGAGCACAAAATTGGTCAAATTGGAAAAGTTTGCTCCACATGAAGTGGAACTTGTAGGGGGTGAAGTGAAACTTTCAGAAGACTAATTCATTTCTGAAGGGGCAACTTGAAAAAACACACTGCTGATCAAAACATTCTCGGTTCAGGAATCTAATAGTCTCCTGCAAATTTCTGACTCAGTCCCTGGATATTGCCCATCAATATGCAACAGTAATGACTGGAGTGGGGCAGCAGTTTCAATACCCCACAAGATCATTGAGTCTCCACCAGGGATGCTCGGATACCCCTTTTTATTATTCGAGTTAGGTCAAATTCAAATAGTAAATTATTCGAGTTCGGTCGAATATTCGAGTCGAATATTTTTTACTATTCGATTCGACCTCGGAATTCGAGCTCACTATTCGATTCGGTATTCGAGCTCATTATTCGAGCTGACTATTCGAATTGGCCTTAAATAGCTTCCAACACTTGTTTTGGGGGTGAATGATGCAAGAAACATCTTTTTTTCCAAGTAACAACAGCAAGTGATTATGTGGGGATGTTCCTTGAAAAAAAAAAAAAAAGGTGGAAAGAGAAGTTGTGTCCAAAATTCTGTTCAGTACTGTATATACTTCTTCTTCTTTATCTTTTATATCTTCTTCTTCTTCTTCATCTTCTTTTTCTTCATCTTCTTTTTCTTCATCTTCTTTTTCTTCATCTTCTTTTTCTTCATCTTCTTTTTCTTCATCTTCTTTTTCTTATTATTGTTTTTCTTATTGTTTTTCTTCATCTTCTTTTTCTTATTATTGTTTTTCTTCATCTTCTTTTTCTTATTATTGTTTTTCTATTTCTTCTTTTTCTTATTATTGTTTTTCTATTTCTTCTTTTTCTTATTATTGTTTTTCTATTTCTCCTTTTTCTTATTATTATTTTTCTATTTCTTCTTTTTCTTCTTCTTTTTCTATATCTTCTTTTTCTTCTTCTTTTTCTATATCTTCTTCTTCTTCTATATTGTCTTCTTCTTCTTCACTTATTTCTCTTATATATATATATTTTTTAAAGAAATGCAGCTATTTTTGAGCGTAATAAATAGCTGGTGGCGCCATTGTATGTGCTCCCTGGCAGTGGAAACACACAGACAGCAGGAGATAAATTCAGCAGCAGCAGGAGGAGGATGATTGTGTGGCAGCAGGCAGTCAATGAGGCAGGCAGCGAGACATAATAGGCTGTGGTACCTAGCGGTGGTACCAGGCCGTAAATACACAGCATGAGGTTCCAGACAGCGGTCGTGAAGCCCACATCGTGTCCAATACACAACTAGGACAACACAGTTTTCAACCCGGACACCTCTAAAAATAATATCACAAAGTATTAAAAAGTATATATATTTTTTTTTAAAAGAAATGCAGCTATTTTTGAGCGTAATAGCTGGTGGCGCATGGTGGAAGCGCCATTGTATGTGCTCCCTGGCAGTGGAAACGCACAGACAGCAGGAGGTAAATTCAGCAGCAGCAGCAGGAGGAGGATGATTGTGTGGCAGCAGGCAGTCAATGAGGCAGGCAGCGTGACATAATAGCCCTGTTACCTAGCGGTGGTACCAGGCCATAAATACACAGCATTAGGCTCCAGACAGCGGTCGTGAAGCCCACATCGTGTCCAATACACAACTGGGACAACACAGTTTTCAACCCGGACACCTCTAAAAATAATATCACAAAGTATTAAAAAGTATATATATTTTTTTTTTAAAGAAATGCAGCTATTTTTGAGCGTAATAGCTGGTGGCGCATGCTGGAAGCGCCATTGTATGTGCTCCCTGGCAGTGGAAACACACAGACAGCAGGAGGTAAATTCAGCAGCAGCAGCAGGAGGAGGATGATTGTGTGGCAGCAGGCAGTCAATGAGGCAGGCAGCGTGACATAATAGCCCTGGTACCTAGCGGTGGTACCAGCCCATAAATACACAGCATGAGGTTCCAGACAGCGGTCGTGAAGCCCACATTGTGTCCAATACACAACTGGGACAACACAGTTTTCAACCCGGACACCTCAGAAAAATTAAACCTTTTTTTTTTTTTAATGTTTTTTTTTTTTTTACAGAAAATTACACATATAGCAATTGTTAGACGTAATAGCTGGTGGCAGAGTGGCAGCAGAAGGTAAATCTGTGTACCCTGGCAGTGGGAAACACAGACAGACAGCAGCAGCAGCAGGAGGAATGGAGGTGTAGTGTGAGTGTGGCAGCAGGTAGGTTAGGCAGCGTGACATAATAGCCCTGGTACCTAGCGGTGATACCAGGGCTGTAAATAAACACAACAGGAGGTCCCAGACAGCGGTCGTGCAGCCCACATCGTGTCCAATACACAACTGGGACAACACTTCCTGTTCACCCCTGTATCACTTAAGTATGGGGTGCCCCAGGGCTCAATCCTCTCTCCCCTGCTTTTCACGATTTACATGCTACCGCTGGGAAAACTAATCCAAAAACATGGCCTGACATACCACTGCTATGCAGACGACACCCAACTATATCTTTCCTTCAAGCCTGGTGTGACAGACCCAACTCTAACTATAAACGCCTGCTTAAGTAAACTACAGAAATGGATGAATGACAACTGGCTGAAACTAAATGCAGACAAAACTGAAGTCCTTCTGATTGGAGGGCAGAGCATGATAACAAAACAATTTAACTTGCAGACTTCACCACTGGGAATAGGAGGCACGGATCTACGCAGCTCTGATCATGTGTGTAGCCTGGGAGTCCTAATTGATGGGGATTTAAACTTCAGAACTCAAATTTCTGTTGTGGTGAAATCATCCTATTTTCACCTGAAGAACATTGCAAAAATCAAGCACCTCATACCCCCAGAATATCTGCTAACCTTAGTCCACGCCTTCATCACATCCCGACTGGACTACTGCAATGCTCTTTACACTGGCCTTCCAAAAAAGGTCTTGTACCGCCTACAGCTGATACAGAATACTGCTGCCAGACTGCTAACCAACCAAACCCGTCACTGCCACAGAACGCCAGTCCTGCACTCCCTTTACTGGCTACCTATAGAATGGAGGGTCCTATTCAAGATCGGCCTACTGACATTTAAATCCCTGAATAATCTAGGCCCTGGATACATGAAAGATATGTTGCAGCTGCGTAGCAATCCCCGCATTCTCAGATCAACAGGTTCTAATAATCTAGTCATACCCAGAGTCCACTTGGAAACTTTTGGTCCCAGAGCCTTCTGCCATGCTGCCCCTACGTTTTGGAACTCCTTACCTCAGCAGATCAGGACAGCTCCATCCCTGGACGTGTTTAAATCCAGACTGAAAACCCACCTGTTCAGTTTGGCATTTGCAGGAATATAACTTTTGTTGTGTGAATACTTCATCCTACTAATTACTGAATCTGAGAGAGCCCAAGCGCTTTGAGTCCTATGGGAGAAAAGCGCTATAGAAATGTTATTGACTGTATTGTATTGCATTGAACACAGTTTTCAACCCGGGCACCTCAGAAAAATTAAACCTTTTTTTTTTATGTTTTTTTTTTTTTACAGCAAATTACACATATAGCTATTGTTGGACGTAATAGCTGGTGGCAGAGTGGCAGCAGAAGGTAAATCTGTGTACCCTGGCAGTGGGAAACACAGACAGACAGCAGCAGCAGCAGGAGGAATGGAGGAGTAGTGTGAGTGTGGCAGCAGGTAGGTAGGCAGCGTGACATAATAGCCCTGGTACCTAGCAGTGATACCAGGGCTGTAAATAAACACAACAGGAGGTCCCAGACAGCAGTCGTGCAGCCCACATCGTGTCCAATACACAACTGGGACAACACCGTTTTCAACCCGGGCACCTCAGAAAAATTAAACCTTTTTTTTTTTTTTATGTTTTTTTTTTTTTTTACAGCAAATTACACATATAGCTATTTTTGGACGTAATAGCTGGTGGCAGAGTGGCAGCAGAAGGTAAATCTGTGTACCCTGGCAGTGGGAAACACAGACAGACAGCAGCAGGGCAGTACACAGCAGCCCACTGTAGGTGTAAAATGTGTGGCTACAGGCGACGTAATAGTCAAACTGAACCAGGCTGGCTTAGTAGTGAGAAGGAGCCAGGAGGTAGTAAAGGGTGGTAAGGCATATTAACGATGGTTCCGGCAGCCAGTTCATGTCCCCCTCTCGCCGACAACAGGGGCCAGGAACTCGCCTTCCACCCACGCCTGGTTCATCTTGAGAAACGTCAGTCTGTCCACAGACTTGTGAGACAGACGTGAGCGTTTCTCGGTGACCACGCCACCAGCTGTAGGGGTGCTCGGATGTGCCTCATCCACGAATTCGGCAATCCGCGTGGTTGCAAAAAAAAATCCGCATTCGGCCCCGCCGCATGCAGATTTTCGCCCGCGTCCACGCGTGTTGGGCGAACAGTGTTCGCCACTGTTCGGGTTCTGCAGAACATCACCCTGTTCGGGTGATGTTCGAGTTCGGCCGAACACCCGATGGTGTTCGGCCAAACCGTTCGGCCGCATGGCCGAACTAAGAGCGCATGGCCGAACGTTCCCCGAACGTTCGGCTAGCGCTGTGATTGGCCGAACGGGTCACGTGGTTCGGACCCGAACGCGCTCTGATTGGCCGAACTGTCACGTGGTTCGGGTAAATAAATACCCGAACCACGTCATATCTCCGCCATTTGTCTGTGGGTTTAGCTTTAGGTAGGCAGGCAGGGTAGTTCACGCTCCAGCCACGCTAGCCAGGGTCCCCCCAGTCATTGTGTCGCTGCTGGGAATAGTAGTACACCGCTCGCTCAGCCACACTATATAGCATTCTGTTTACTGCCACTCTGTGTACCTCGCTCAGCCACACTATATAGCATTCTGTTTACTGTTCTGTGTCTGCTGGGAATAGTAGTACACCGCTCGCTCAGCCACACTATATAGCATTCTGTTTACTGTTCTGTGTCTGCTGGGAATAGTAGTACACCGCTCGCTCAGCCACACTATATAGCATTCTGTTTACTGCCACTCTGTACCTCGCTCAGCCACACTATATAGCATTCTGTTTACTGTTCTGTGTCTACTGGGAATAGTAGTACACCGCTCGCTCAGCCACACTATATAGCATTCTGTTTACTGCCACTCTGTGTACCTCGCTCAGCCACACTATATAGCATTCTGTTTACTGTTCTGTGTCTGCTGGGAATAGTAGTACACCGCTCACCCGCCACTGTATAGCATTGTGCTGTGTGTCGCTGCTGGGAATAGTGGTACACCGCTCATCCACACTATATAGCATTCTGTTTACTGTTCTGTGTCTGCTGGGAATAGTAGTACACCGCTCGCTCAGCCACACTATATAGCATTCTGTTTATTGCCACTCTGTGTACCTCGCTCAGCCACACTATATAGCATTCTGTTTACTGCCACTCTGTACCTCGCTCAGCCACACTATATAGCATTCTGTTTACTGTTCTGTGTCTACTGGGAATAGTAGTACACCGCTCGCTCAGCCACACTATATAGCATTCTGTTTACTGCCACTCTGTGTACCTCGCTCAGCCACATTATATAGCATTCTGTTTACTGTTCTGTGTCTGCTGGGAATAGTAGTACACCGCTCACCCGCCACTGTATAGCATTGTGCTGTGTGTCGCTGCTGGGAATAGTGGTACACCGCTCATCCACACTATATAGCATTCTGTTTACTGTTCTGTGTCTGCTGGGAATAGTAGTACACCGCTCGCTCAGCCACACTATATAGCATTCTGTTTACTGCCACTCTGTGTCTTCTGGGAATAGTAGTACACCGCTCGCTCAGCCACACTATATATCATTCTGTTTACTGCCACTCTGTGTACCTCGCTCAGCCACATTATATAGCATTCTGTTTACTGTTCTGTGTCTGCTGGGAATAGTAGTACACCGCTCACCCGCCACTGTATAGCATTCTGCTCTGTGTCGCTGCTGGGAATAGTGGTACACCGCTCACCCGCCACTGTATAGCATTGTGCTCTGTGTCGCTGCTGGGAATAGTGGTACTGTATAGCATTTCTGTACTGCCACTGTACTGCTGCCAGTCAGCGTGTACTGTAAGGATAAGTGAAATGAGGAAGAAATCCGGTGAAAGAGGGAGGGGCAAGGGAAGAGGTGTTTCCCCTGACTGTTCACGTACAGGCCACAGGGGAGCACCCAAGAAAACCCACTCAATACCGCCCATGTTGTCCAGGACAACAACCCTCACAAATCCAAAAGAACAGGACCAGATAATTACTTGGATGACCTCTCAAGCGTCCAGCAGTGGGTTAAGCAGCACCAGCACATCACGTACGAGGTCCGAGTCCTCAGCCAGTTACAAGGAGCCAGTGGGCACAAAGCTGACACAACCGGCAGCGACACCACGCACACAACTGCCAGATAACCAGTCCGATGAATTACCTCAGGACACAATGGGGTATTCGCAGGAGCTATTCCCAGCCCAACAAACTTCCACCTTTCAAAGGTCAATGGAGGAACAGCCAGAAATGTTGTGCCCGGATTCCCAACCATTAACTGTGGGAAATGCACCGCGCACTGAAATACAAGGCGAGTCCGAGGAGGACTCGGAAACCCAAATCCCAGAGCAATTTGGGCAGGAGGGGTTGCAATTGCAGGAGGTCGGCCGACAAGATCTGGAAGACGACGTTGGAGTGAGCTGCGCAGAGGTTGTTCTGGGGAGCTCTACTCCACGGCGGCGGCCCCCCACAATGACATATGACGAGTTTGAGGAGATGGAAGAGGAGGGTATGGACAATGTGGACAGAGACCCAGATTTTGTTTGTGAACGAGAACATCGCCGTCGTAGCAGCAGCACAGATGAGTCTGTTGAGGAACCCACTGCTGCACGAGTTCGCCTTGTGCCACAAGGTAGGCGGCGCGCAATTTCAGGCACCACAAGCGTGGAAGTTAAGTGAGAGGCAAAAGAGGAGCAAACAGAAATCGCCAGCAAGGCAGGTGCTCCAAAGTCTGGGCTTTCTTTGAAGACTGCACTGAGGATGTTACCATGGCGATTTGCAAGGTGTGCAAGACCCGCCTGAGCAGGGGGAAAAGTATTAACAACCTCTCCACCACCAGCATGAGCCGTCACATGCTATCCAAACATCCCACTCTGTGGGCAAACGCGGCAGGACAGGGTACCAGCAACACTGCCTCCCTTGGGTTCACCAGACTCACCACCAGACCCGCCTCAGCAGCAGCAGTAGCCCAGCCATTGCGTGGTTCACAACATTCACAAACATCAGACGACGCTGACACTGTCACTTTCCGGAGTAGTGCTCTTGAGGTCTCCCAGTGTTCATCAAACACAACAACCAACAGCCCTTCCGTGTGCGGCGCTACGGTTCAGTTGTCTGTGTCGGAGATGTTTGAGCGCAAGAGGAAATTGCCAGCAAATGACCCCCGGGCCGTGGCAGTAACAGCCAGCATAGCCAAGCTTCTGGCCTGCGAAATGCTGCCATATCGAGTGGTGGAGACAAACAGCTTCAAGGGCATGATGTCAGTGGCCATCCCACGTTACGTGGTTCCCAGCCGCTACCACTTTGCGCGCTCTGCAGTGCCTGAGTTGCATGAGCACGTGGTCAGCAAAATAACCCGAAGCTTGAAGAATGCCGTTGCCTGCAAGGTTCACCTCACCACTGACACCTGGACGAGTGCGTTCGGCCAGGGTCGATACATCTCCCTTACCGCGCACTGGGTGAACCTTGTGGAGCCTGGCAGCGATTCCTCACCTGCTATGGCGCGGGTGTTGCCCACGCCGCAAACAGCTGCACCGCCGTCCCTCCCACTGGATAACAACAGCAGCACCTACCTCTCTGACTCCTTCTCCTCCAACGCATCTCAAAGCTGTACCTCATCCGGAAACGCTAACCCAGCAGCAGTAGGATCGTGGAAGCAGTGCAGCACAGCTGTTGGCATGCGTCAGCAAGCGTTGCTGAAGCTGATCTGCCTTGGGGATAAGCAGCACACAGGGGAGGAAATTTGGAGGGGAATAAAGGAACAGACGGATTTGTGGCTGGCACCGCTGGACCTGAAACCGGGCATGGTTGTGTGTGATAATGGGAGTAATCTCATTCGCGCTTTAAGGTTGGCTAAGCTGACACACATCCCTTGCCTGGCGCACGTGATGAACCTAGTAGTTCAGCGGTTCCTGAGGACATACCCAGGCGTGGCCGATCTTCTGTTGAAGGTGCGTCGAGTGGCCAAATATTGTAGAAATTCCAGTACTGCTTCGGGGGCACTCGCCAAGATGCAGGAGCGCTTCAATCTCCCCCACCATTGCTTGCTGTGTGATGTCCCTACGCGCTGGAATTCTACGCTGCACATGCTAGCCCGCTTTTGTGAGCAGAAGAGTGCAGTGGTCCAGTACATGACGGCGCAGTACCGAGGCGCATCCGGACAGCTGCCAAGCTTCTGTGGATCCGATTGGGCCAACATGTTGGACCTCTGCCAAGTCCTCCAAAATTTTGAGCAATCCACGTTGCTTGTGAGCAGTGACAACTCTTCAGTCAGCATTACCATACCACTGCTGTGTTTACTGAAGAGGTCGATGTTAAAAATCAAGGAAACAGCTGTCATGATGCAACTGGGGGAATCTGAAGGAGAAAACGATCAGCGTGATGGTACCAACATCAGGCCATCCGCCTCAGGGAACGCTGGCCCCAGCAGCTATGACGAAGAAGAGGAGGAGGAACAGCTGGAGTTGGAGCAGGAATTTCATGCCACCACTGACGAGGGCCAGAGCGGTGCACGTTGGACTTTCACAATTCAACGCGAATGGTCAGCAGAAGCAGACCAGGAGGAAGGTGACGACTATGATGCATCACAACAACTATCACAACGCTCACAAGAGGATGATGAGGATTCTGGTAGGACTCTGGCACACATGGCTCAATTCATGCTAGACTGCATTGAACGTGACCCACGCATTGTGCGCATTCTGGACAACACCAATTACTGGGTTTATACCCTTCTGGATCCACGGTACAAACACAATGTTCCAAAACTGCTTGAAGAAAGAGTCAGACAGGTCAAAATGGAAGAATACCAGCAGGCCCTTGTGGAGACTTTAGAGAGGAGATTGACATCCTCCCCCTCCTCTAGCCAGTTGTACGCCGACAGACTGACTTCCGCAAACCCAGGACGACCAGGAGGGCAGCAAACAACGCAAGCCGCAGCTAGTACCCAAAAGGGAATGGTATCGGCAGTGTCCTTGGAGTGGGAAAATTTTCTGACACCCATGCAGCAGCAGCCCACTGAACAGCAAGCGTGCAGATCCACCTCCAACACCGATCGCCTGGAGAAGATGGTCAAGGACTACATGTCAGATGACGTAGCTGTGTCGAACAATCCATCTGCACCCTTCAACTATTGGGTATCGAAGCTAGACACCTGGCACGAACTGGCAATGTACGCAATAGAGGTGCTGGCTTGCCCGGCAGCCAGCGTTATGTCTGAACGCTGTTTCAGTGCTGCCGGAGGCATCGTCACAGATCGGCGTATCCGCCTCTCCACAGAAAATGCAGACCGTCTGACTCAAATTAAAATGAATCAATCCTGGATTGGAAATGACTACGCAACACTCCAGGACCCCAACCAAGTAACATGACCAATGAACATCTGGGATGGTGTAGCGTTTCCGGTCCCTGTTTATTGAACCACTTATCTTTATTACATTTATGAATGCATGGCGGTACAAAGCATGCTATCCGCACGCTTCTTGTCCTCATGCAAGGCCTGGGTTGTTGTGTCTCACAAAGCGTGGCCTTCTCCTCCTGCGCCTCCTCCTGTTCCATCACGTCTGCTGCTGCTGGGTTACCGTTGCCGCGTGGTCCCTGTTTATTGAACCACTTATCTTTATTACATTTATGACTGCATGGCGGTACAAAGCATGCTATCCGCACGCTTCTTGTCCTCATGCAAGGCCTGGGTTGTTGTGTCTCAAAAACCGTGGCCTTCTCCTCCAGCGCCTGCTCCTGTTCCATCACGTCTACTGCTGCTGGGTTAGCGTTGCCGCGTGGTCCCTGTTTATTGAACCACTTATCTTTATTACATTTATGACTGCATGGCGGTACAAAGCATGCTATCCGCACGCTTCTTGTCCTCATGCAAGGCCTGGGTTGTTGTGTCTCAAAAACCGTGGCCTTCTCCTCCAGCGCCTGCTCCTGTTCCATCACGTCTGCTGTTGCTGGGTTAGCGTTGCCGCGTGGTCCCTGTTTATTGAACCACTTATCTTTATTACATTTATGACTGCATGGCGGTACAAAGCATGCTATCCGCACGCTTCTTGTCCTCATGCAAGGCCTGGGTTGTTGTGTCTCAAAAACCGTGGCCTTCTCCTCCAGCGCCTGCTCCTGTTCCATCACGTCTGCTGTTGCTGGGTTAGCGTTGCCGCGTGGTCCCTGTTTATTGAACCACTTATCTTTATTACATTTATGACTGCATGCCGACAAAAAGCATGTTACCTGTGCAAAGAAAACAGACATTTCCCGCATTTAAAAGACAGTTTTCCCTTTGAAACTTTAAAATCGATTTTCTCAAAAACTATAAGCTCTTTTTGCAAAATTTTTTTTCCTCTTGTACCCACTCCCAAGGTGCACATACCATGTAAATTTGGGGTATGTAGCATGTAAGGAGGATTTACAAAGCACAAAAGTTCGGGTCCCCATTGACTTCCATTATGTTCGGAGTTCGGGTCGAACACCCGAACATCGCGGCCATGTTCGGCCTGTTCGGCCCGAACCCGAACATCTAGATGTTCGCCCAACACTAGCAACCACGCGGATTTTCTGCCGTGAATGGCGTAATCACGCGTGGATTCCTGCCCGGAGGCGGAATTTCTTTTAACGTTAATAACAAAGCCCCCATACATGCTACAATCCCCCAAATTGCATGGATTATCGAGGTGATAAGGGGCAACATAACTTCAACATTTTTTTAATGGCTTTTAAAGACAAATCACCACTGTAAATGGGGCTATTAATTGGTAATACGTGGTTTTAAAAAGGGATATACGCGTTAAGCAATCAAAGAGGTGAAGGCGAGTTCCAATGGCACTTGGCGGCGAAGGTACCGCTGGAGGAGGATGAGTGGCTGACGCCAAAAAGGGCCCAGAGAGGTTTTTGTAATTTTTATTTTTATTTTTTTTTTTGCAGCAATTAGCAATGACATTGCAGCAGAGTTGTCAGTGGACACGGGCAGTGTGAACGCAGAGTGCAGTGGTGGTAGCGACTGAGTCAGGAGAAGGACTATGCGGGCGGTCAGTTCAGCAGCACAGAAGGACCACGGGCGGCAACATACTGGTAGTCAGGGATGCTCATCCGGATCCCGGATACCCGGATTAACCCGGGTATCCGACCTTTTTCAGCTATCCGGGTCGGATCCGGATTCCGGATACCTGGGCCAATATCCGGATAGCTCTATCCGGATATCTGGTCGCATAATCCGGATACCCGCGGGTATCCGATGGATATCCGGATCCGGGTAGGAAAAAGTAATACCATCATTTCGCATTAAACCATACCATAATTTCGCATTAAACCATAACAAATGTCTTTTAAATGCGGAAAATGTCAGGTTTTTTTTGCACAGGTAATAATAGTGTATTATTTTCATAGATTCCCCCAAGTGGGAAGAGTTTTACTTACTTCGTTCTGAGTGTGGGAAATATTAAAAAAAAAAAACGACGTGGGGTCCCCCCTCCCAGACCTCTTTAACCCCTTGTCCCCCATGCAGGCTGGGATAGCCAGTATGCGGAGCACCGGCCGCGTGGGGCTCCGCACCCTGACTATACCAGCCCGCATGGTCCATGGATTGGGGGGTCTCGGAAGGGGAGGGGCAGCCAAGCTTTCCCCTCCCCCTCCGAGCCCTTGTCCAATCCAAGGACAAGGGGCTCTTCTCCACCTCCGATGGGCGGTGGAGGTGGAGGCCGCGATTTCCTGGGGGGGTTCATGGTGGCATCTGGGAGTCCCCTTTAAAAAGGGGTCCCCCAGATGCCCACCCCCCCTCCCAGGAGAAATGAGTATAGAGGTACTAGTTGTACCCCTTACCCATTTCCTTTGAGAGTTAAAAGTAAATAAACACACAAACACTTAGAAAAAGTATTTTAATTGAACAAAAAACATAACCACGAAAAAAGTCCTTTAATAGTCTTAATTAACCATTAATACTTACCTGTCCCTTTAAAAGCCAGTTCCCACGCAATATCCTCGGAAATATACTATCAGTTACAATGTAACAAAGTTATTACAATGTAACAACTTTGTTACATTGTAACTACGCCGCACCCGACGTCACTCGCCGCTCACCCGCCGCATACGCGTCCGTGCAGCCGTGCAGGACCCGACAGAGCTCTGAGCTATATAGCTCAGAGCTCTAAGCATCTTTGAATTTGGGGTCCAAGGAGGAGCCCCATTGGTCCTTAGCAGACCAATGGGGTTCCTTCTGATTTGAAGGAACTTTTTAAAGATTAGAAGCGCTCAGGCTGAAAGTAAGAAAAAAGTCACTTCACAAAGTCACCATCCAGTATTTTGAACTATGTCCAGCTGAATGTCCCAAGACTCCGGAGGATTTCTTCAATCCACAGCCAACATGTCATAAAAAGGAAACAGAAAAAGGGGACATAGCGTAATCCAATAGACACACGTATAGCCCGTCACCGCTCAAGGTACACCACTGTGCCTGGACACACTCCCCCCTGAGTGTCCGCACTCACCCAGTCAGCCTCCAATAAATCCGGAGGTAAGGATATACAGCATGAGCGGGAGACAGAGCAGGGATCAGACCAACACGACCAGATTCTAGGACTCAAAACAGGTGAGCCCCTGATGAGTCATTTTTCATGACGAAATGCATAGGGCGGAGCTACGTCACATGACCGGCACAAGCAGGAAGTCGCAGCAAAGGAAGGTCTGAGGCAGCGTGTGTGTGAGCGGCTACCCGGGACTGCATCCGCATATGCAGGCACGTGCACAGGGGGGGGCTCTGGGTGCCCAGGCACCCCCCTTTTTAAAATCTTCAAAAAAGGCCCCTCTCGCCGCGCAAAACAAGCTCCGCCCTGACCGCAATAAGCACTGCCCACCCGTGGGAAGCTCCGAACTTTCAAGTGAAGAGGCCCAGACAGGAATCCTAGTGTGGCATACTGACCTCTCCCTCCACATAGGACCCATACTGACCTCTACCTCTCCCAGCACCCATAGTGACCTCTCTCTCCACTTAGTACCCCGTGACCACTCCCTACCCAGTACCCACAGTGGCATCTCCCTTCACCTAGCACCCACAGTGACCTCTCCCTCCACCTAGCACCCACAGTAACCTCTCTCTCTTACCCAGCACCCACAGTGACCTCTTCCTCCACCTAGCACCCACAGTGACCTCTCCCTCCACCTAGCACCCACAGTGACCTCTCTCTTACCCAGCACCCACAGTGACCTCTCCCTCCACCTGGGACCCACAGTGACCTCTCCCTCCACCTAGCACCCACAGTGACCTCTCCCTCCCCCAGCACCCACAGTGACCTCTCCCTCCACCTAGCACCCACAGTGATCTCTACCTCCACCTAGGACCCATAGTGACATCTCCCTCCACCTAGCACCCACAGTGACCTCTCCCTCCCCAGCTCTAGCAGTGATCCTGCCTACCCCAGAACCCACACTGACCTATCCCTCCCCCAGCACCCACAGTGATTTTTCCCTCCCCCAGTGGCTATCCTCCTGTCCCCTGCAGCACCCACAGGGACCTCCCATCCAAAAAGCAGCACCTACAGTGACCTCTCCCATTGCCAGCGCCCACAGTGGCTTCTCCCAACACCCAGCATCCACTCCCTCCTCCAGTAACCACACTGACTTCTCCCAGCACCCACAGTGGCCTACCCTTCCCCCTGCACCCACACTGACCTCTACCTCCCTTAGCAGCAACTATGCCATTCATAGCAGCACCCATAGTGACCTCCCACCCACTGCAACCACAATGACCTCTACCTCCCGAGACCCACAGTGATCTCCCCCAAAGGACCCACAGTGACCTCCCTTTCCTCCAGCATCCATACTGACCTCTACCTTCCAAAGCACCCACAGTTACTTCTCCCCCCAGCACCCACAGTGACCTACCCTTCCCGATCAACCACACTGACCTCAAGCTCCCCTAGCAGCAACTATGCCATTCATAGCAGTACCCACAGTGACCTCCAACTCCCTGCACCCACAGCAATCCCACCAATATTCAGCACCCACATTACACTCAACCAGTAACCCCCACTATAGCAAGCACCCAGTACTTGCACCAAGCACCCTGCACCCAATACTCACATGCGGCCTCAATATGGCACTTAGTACTTGCATCAAACAGCCACATGACACCCAATACCTGCACCCCTTCACCCTATAGCTGGCACCCAGTACTCAAACCTACATGGCACAGTACTTGCACCCAGCTCTGACATGTCACTCACTACTCACACCTGCACACAGCCTCCACATGGCACCCACTCACATAACCAGTACTAGCACCCGAAGTACCTGCACTCAGAACCCACGTGACACACAACACCCACCCAGAGCTAGCACCCAGTGCAGGCATGGCACCAAGCATTTGCACCTATGTGATACCCAGTACCTGCACCCAACACCCACATGTTTCATCTGCAGTAGTTCCAGTTGCACTAAGCCTCCACTTAGTGCCCAGTACAAACACCAAGCACTCACATATGACATCCAGTACTTGCACCCAGAACTCAAAAGGGACTGAGTACCTGCAATCAACACCTACATGATGGTTGATACACACCCATACAGCCAGAATCCACATGACACCCTGTGCCAGCACCTAGAACTCACATGGCACCCAGCATCTTCCTTTAGCACCCACATGACAACAAATACCCCAGTAGCCAGTACCCATCACCCATATGTCACCATGTGCTCACTCCCAGTACCCACTTGGCACTCAGTATTTGCACCTAAGACCCACATACCCCCATAATCAACACCCACATGGCACAGTACTCACGCGTCACCAAGTTCCAAAGCCATTATATGCACCTAGTACTCGTCCATGGCCAGCACCCAAATAGTACCCAGTACCCATCCCTGGTCCGAACCCATATGAGACACGGTACTCTCCCATGGCACACATCCAGACCACACATGGCACTCCCTACTCACTCATGTCCAACACTCACATGGCTCCCTGTACCAATTAGCACTCACATGGCACCCACTATTGTTTATCACCATCTGCTACTCATTCAGCACTCAATACTGCATAGCACCCACTGCAAATAAACACCCAATATAAACTGGACCTTGATACCCAAAGCAGCTTGACACAGACTTTACTTTGGCATCTCGGCACCCACTGCAACTTACCACAAAGTGAATCTTTGTGTCTTACCATCTACTGCATCTGGGCACCCACTGCACCTTGGCACTTACTGCAGTTTTGCATCTACTAATGCTTAGCAACCACTGCATATTGGTAAACACTTGTTTGCCTGAAAAGAGGCTTGGGTGCTGATCAAGAGGGACATGGGTCCCAATAATGAAAGGTGAGTCTGTGCCTCCACAGTGGGCTCCACTGTGCCCACTCTAACCCACAGTGGGCAAATATCACTGCTGATTTGAGGGTGGTAGCACCAAAAGAGTTGGAAGGAGACACAAAGTCTGCCTGATACTGCTATAAAGGTGTGTGTGTGTGTGTGTGTGTGTGTGTGTGTGGGGGGGGGGGGGGGGGGGGGGTTAAGAATGCCTTATTGCTTTCTGGAGAGGGGGTATTACATACACAATTTAACACGATTTATCGATTTCAAATTTGAGCACGACAAGCTTGAGGATCTTCTGCATGGCCCTGCCCCTTCCTGCAGCACCTACACTGACCTCTGCTTTTCCCATCAGCCACCCCTTCCCCTCATAGCTGGCAACCAGTACTCACATTCACATGACACCAAGTATCTGCACCCAGGCCTAAAATTGCACCCAGTACTCACACCTGCACACGGCACCCACTATCTGCACCAAGTATCCACTTAACCCGTACCCGCACCCAAAGTACCTGCATTCAAAACCAATGTGATGCCCAAAGCCCACCCATAGCCAGCACCCAGTACAGGCATGGCGCCAAGTATTCACACCCATGTCACACCCGGTACCTTCACCCAGCACCCACATGACATCCAGTACATGCACCCAGACCTTACATGGCACTAAGTTCTTGCAATCAACACCCGCATGACACTCGATACCCACCCATAGCCAGAACCCACATGACACTCAGTACTTACACACAGAACCCACATGGCACCCATCATCTGCATTCAGCAGCATGACAATCAATATTCCCCTAGCCAGAAACGAGGAGGGGGGGGGGGCATGCGGGGGAAGGCATTGACAGGCCCCTTTTTTACATTTGAGCACCCCCCACTTAAGGACCTTCTGCACGGCCCTGCGCATATGTGTTACATGCCTGTTTACCTCCTACGCTTGTGAGTTTGATACTTTTTTACCCGTTTTTTATTAAATGATTTTATACTATCTGGCGCTGTTTTGAGTCCTAGAATCAGCTGGACATAGTTCAAAATACTGGATGGTGACTTTGTGAAGTGACTTTTTTCTTACTTTCAGCCTGAGCGCTTCTAATCTTTAAAAAGTGACATTTGGTGACAATTTTACAGTATTGTTTATTAGTGCGCTCCATGTGATTTGCCTTTCCATTAGCGCAGCTTTATTTTTTGATTTGAAGGAACCCCATTGGTCTGCTAAGGACCAATGGGGCTCCTCCTTGGACCCCAAATTCAAAGATGCTTAGAGCTCTGAGCTATATAGCTCAGAGCTCTGTCGGGTCCTGCACGGACGCGTATGCGGCGAGTGAACGGCGAGTGACGTCGGGTGCGGCGTAGTTACAATGTAACAAAGTTGTTACATTGTAATAACTTTGTTACATTGTAACTGATAGTATATTTCCGAGGATATTGCGTGGGAACTGGCTTTTAAAGGGACAGGTAAGTATTAATGGTTAATTAAGACTATTAAAGGACTTTTTTCGTGGTTATGTTTTTTGTTCAATTAAAATACTTTTTCTAAGTGTTTGTGTGTTTATTTACTTTTAACTCTCAAAGGAAATGGGTAAGGGGTACAACTAGTACCTCTATACTCATTTCTCCTGGGAGGGGGGGTGGGCATCTGGGGGACCCCTTTTTAAAGGGGACTCCCAGATTCCACCATGAACCCCCCCCCAGGAAATCGCGGCCTCCACCTCCACCGCCCATCGGAGGTGGAGAAGAGCCCCTTGTCCTTGGATTGGACAAGGGCTCGGAGGGGGAGGGGAAAGCTTGGCTGCCCCTCCCCTTCCGAGACCCCCCAATCCATGGACCATGCGGGGTGGTATAGTCAGGGTGCGGAGCCCCACGCGGCCGGTGCTCCGCATTCTGGCTATCCCAGCCTGCATGGGGGACAAGGGGTTAAAGAGGTCTGGGAGGGGGGACCCCACGTCGTTTTTTTTTTATATTTCCCACACTCAGAACGAAGTATTTCCCTTTAAAAACCATTTTAAAGCTATTTAAAGGGCACTTCCGGGTTTTCTATTCGGATACCCGAATAGGTCGGATACCCGCGGGTAATTTATTCGGATATCCGGATCGGATCCGGATATCCACAAGGTCGATCCGGATATCCGGATCCGGGTATCTGGGTACCCGGATCCGGATCCGGGCGGGTAATGAAAAGCACTACCCGAGCAACCCTGCTGGTAGTAGTAGTAGCAGCACAGCGTCATAGTGCTGGCCAAAAAATTAAATGCACCCAGTGACCCGGGCAGTGTGAACGCAGAGTGCAGCAGCGGGAAGCGACTGAGTCAGGAGGAGGAGGACAATGCGGGCGGTCAGTTCAGCAGCAGCAGCACAGAAGGACCATGCCAACATACTGGTGGTAGTAGTAGTAGCACAGTGTCATAGTGCTGGCCAAAAAATTAAATGCACCCGGTGACCCGGGCAGTGATAACGCAGACAGAGTGCATTGGTGGTAAAGTGGTAGCGACTGAGTCAAGAGGAGGAGGAGGACAAAGCGGGCGTTCAGTTCAGCAGCAGCAGCACAGAAGGACCATGGCAACATACTGGTGGTAGTAGTAGCAGCACAGCATCATAGTGCTGGCCAAAAAATTAAATGCACCCGGTGACCCGGGCAGTGTGAACGCAGACAGAGTACATTGGTGGAAGCGACTGAGTCAGGAGGAGGAGGACAATGCGGGCGGTCAATTCAGCAGCACAGAAGGACCATGGCAACATACTGGTGGTAGTAGTAGTAGCACAGCGTCATAGTGCTGGCCAAAAAATTAAATGCACCCAGTGACCCGGGCAGTGTGAACGCAGAGTGCAGCAGCGGGAAGCGACTGAGTCAGGAGGAGGAGGACAATGCGGGCGGTCAGTTCAGCAGCAGCAGCACAGAAGGACCATGCCAACATACTGGTGGTAGTAGTAGTAGCACAGTGTCATAGTGCTGGCCAAAAAATTAAATGCACCCGGTGACCCGGGCAGTGATAACGCAGACAGAGTGCATTGGTGGTACCGTGGTAGCGACTGAGTCAGGAGGAGGACAAAGCGGGCGTTCAGTTCAGCAGCAGCAGCAGCAGCACAGAAGTACCATGGCAACATACTGGTGGTAGTAGTAGCAGCACAGCGTCATAGTGCTGGCCAAAAAATTAAATGCACCCGGTGACCCGGGCAGTGATAACGCAAACAGAGTGCATTGGTGGTACCGTGGTAGCGACTGAGTCAGGAGGAGGAGGAGGACAAAGCGGGCGTTCAGTTCAGCAGCAGCAGCACAGAAGGACCATGGCAACATACTGGTGGTCGTAGTAGCAGCACAGCGTCATAGTGCTGGCCAAAAAATTAAATGCACCCGGTGACCCGGGCAGTGTGAACGCAGACAGAGTGCATTGGTGGTACCGTGGTAGCGACTGAGTCAGGAGGAGGACAAAGCGGGCGTTCAGTTCAGCAGCAGCAGCAGCAGCAGCAGCAGCACAGAAGGACCATGGCAACATACTGGTGGTAGTAGTAGCAGCACAGCGTCATAGTGCTGGCCAAAAAATTAAATGCACCCGGTGACCCGGGCAGTGTGAACGCAGACAGAGTGCATTGGTGGTACCGTGGTAGCGACTGAGTCAGGAGGAGGAGGAGGACAAAGCGGGCGTTCAGTTCAGCAGCAGCAGCAGCAGCACAGAAGGACCATGGCAACATACTGGTGGTAGTAGTAGCAGCACAGCGTCATAGTGCTGGCCAAAAAATTAAATGCACCCGGTGACCCGGGCAGTGTGAACGCAGACAGAGTACATTGGTGGAAGCGACTGAGTCAGGAGGAGGAGGACAATGCGGGTGGTCAGTTCAGCAGCACAGAAGGACCATGGCAACATACTGGTGGTAGTAGTAGTAGCACAGCGTCATAGTGCTGGCCAAAAAATTAAATGCACCCAGTGACCGGGCAGTGTGAACGCAGAGTGTAGTAGCGAGTCAGGAGGACAAAGCGGGCGGTCAGTTCAGCAGCTCAGAAGGAGGACCATGGCAACTTACTGGTAGTAGTACCATAACACCAAAAATTAACCAAGGTAGGCACTAGGCAGGTAGTAACTGTCTTTATAAAGGCAGGCATAGTTAACAACAGCACATGCAGCAGCCACTTCATGTCCCCCTGTGTCCGACAATAGGGGCCAGGAACTCACCTTCCACCCAAGCCTGGTTGATTTTCAGGAAGGTGAGTTTGTCCACAGAGGCGTGGGAGAGCCGAGAGCGCTTCTCTGTGACCACGCCACCGGCCGCACTAAAGCATCTCTCTGAGAGGACACTGGAAGGAGGGCAGGATAGGAGTTCCAGGGCGTACTGGGAAAGCTCGCTCCAGATGTCCAGTCTCTTGACCCAGTACTCCAAGGGGTGCACGGGGCTGTCGGTGTCATTGAGCCCGCTGGATGACCCCATATAGTCAGACACCATGGTGGTCAGTCGTTGCTTGTGCTGGTTGGTGGTGGATGCTGTGGCGGGCACCTCTGTTCTGGGCTGCTGCACTGCATACAGGCTCTTGCTTAGGCTCTTCAGGTCTCCGGGGCGCCACTTGCTGCTGCTGCTGCTGGTGGTTGTTGTTGTGCTGCTAGTGGCAATGGCAGGCACCTCTTGCTGGCTTGGCAGAGCAGTTACAGTGGGGGTGGAAGGCTGGGGGAATGCTTCCAGTAGTCTGCGCACAAGGGCCTCCTTCAACTCCCTTGTGCGTTGCTCGGTGGTGGATGGCGTCATGAAGTCTCCCAGCTTCCCCTTCAGACGGGGATCAAGCATCAAGGTAATCCAGATGTCCTCCCTTGAACGCATCTGGATCACCCGGGGGTCCCTGCGAAGGCAGCGCAACATGTGCACAGCCATGGGAAACAAGTGGGCCCTGCCAGCAAGATCTTCCTCGTCCTCGCCATTGTCCCATAACGCATGCCTGTCCTCTTCCTGTGCCATGTCGTTGTCCTCCTCAAACCGCCATCCACGTACAACGCCTGCTGCACTCTGCTCCTCCTCCTCCTCCTCATTCAGGTTAGGGACCTCCAACTCTTCCACTACCTGCTGTGAGCCCTCCTCTGAGCTGGACTGTGCTGCCGTCTGCTCCTGTTCTTCCAACTGCCTCAGGGCTTCATCCCCACGCTCAATTAAATTGTCCATTGCCTGCTCCAGTAGACAAACCAAGGGCACCCACTGGCACACAGAGGCCCGCTCCTCACTGACCATCTTGGTTGCCTCCAGGAAGGGACTCAGCACCAGGCATACTTGCTGCATCAGTGTCCACTGAGTGGCAGTAAACATGGGGACTTGCTGGTTGCTGGGGACACTTGGGTCTAGCATGTAGGCCCTAAGAGCCAGCCTGTGCTGACACAGCCGCTCCAACATGGCCAGAGTCGAATTCCAGCGAACTGGCATGTCGATGATCAGCCGGTGTTGTGGCCTTCCATACTGCTGCTGTAAGGTGGACAAGAGTGCAGAGGCAGTGGCTGACAGGCGGAAAAAGCGTACCACCGCCCGGGCATCCTGCAGCAGCTCGCTCATCCCCTGGTAGGTGCGCAAGAAGCGCTGCACCACAAGATTGAGCACGTGGGCCAAGCAGGGGATGTGCTGGAGGTTTCCCTGCTGCACTGCTGCCACCAGGTTGGCCCCGTTATCGGCTGCCACATACCCCACTTCCAGGCCTCTGGGGGTCAGCCACCTCCGCTCCTGCTTCCTGAGGGCGGCCAGGACGTTGGTGGCCGTAAGCCTCTCCTTCCCCAGGGTCACCAATTTTAAAAGGGCTTGGCAGTGCCGAGGCTTGGCGCTGCTGCTGCCGAGGCGGGCTTGCTTTCCGGGTGCAGAGGGAGTGTCGTGACAGGACCCTTCTGCATCCCCCCTGATCCCGCGTGGTGGCACCACTAGCTGGCTTGTTGCACTCTTGTCCTCCCTCCCTTCCATCAGTGTCACCCAGTGGGCCGTAAAGGACAGGTAGCGACCTGTCCCAAATCTGCTACTCCACGAGTCCATGGTCACGTGGACCCGCTTGCCCACAGAGTAGTCCAGGGAACGGGCCACGTTTTCCACCGCAAACTTGTGGAGTGCTGGGATCGCGCTCCTGCTGAAATAGTGGCGACTGGGGACTTGCCACTCGGGGATGCCAAATTGGAGCAGCGTCCGCATGGCGCTCCCCTCCTGCACCAGGGAGTAGGGAAGCAGCTGTGATGCCATGGCCCGGGCCAGCAAGCCATTTAGTTTGCGGATCCGCCTGTGGCTTGGAGGCAGAGGCTTGATCAGACCCTGAAAGGTGTCGCTCAGCAGGGTTTGACGACGCTGGGATGCAGGGGAGACAGAGGAGAGAGACGACCACTGGCTGCCAGCCTCAATGTCTGTGTCCTGAGTAGCCGAGGTGGAAGAGCGCTTGCGTGCTACTACTGCTGCTGCTGTGGGGGATTCACGACCCTGAGGGAGGGATGATGCTGCTGCGCTGGTGGGCCTTCTGCTCTCAGGAACCCCTGCCAGCAGTGCCTGCTTCCTCTTAAACTCCGCATACTCGCGGCAGTGGCGGCTTCTCAGGTGGCCCTGGAGGGATGAGGTACCCATCTTGCTCAGACTTTTCCCACAGCTCAATCTTTTGCTGCATAACCTGCACAACGCATACCTTTTGTCATCAGTACATTCCTCAAAGCAATCCCACACTGGTAACTTTAATTTACTGTGGCCCCCACTAGCAGAGGGTGCAGTGGAACAATGTGTGGTAGTAGTTGCCGGGGGTTGCATGGTGGTGGTGCCGGCTGAAGCAGTGTCCTGTCTACTTCCTCCATGCCCACTGCTGCCGATGCCCCTGCCCCTGCCTGACATATGGCGATATCCTTGCCTAGGCCGAGGTGACTCGTCATCCTGCTCTGACCATTCTTCCCCGGACTCAGCAGGCTGCACATAGTTAGGGTCCACAACGTCGTCATCATCGTCAGCAGCATCATCATAATCCAGCTCTTCCTCTGACTCCCCCGCCTCCTCTTCTGTCCCTACATCCCCAGACACAGATCCCTCTTCTTCATCACCAGAACTCAACAACGCTTGTGATTGTGGCCCGATCTCGATCTCTGCCACATCAGTCCCCAGTAAGTCCTGAGCTTCTTGCATCAGCAGGTTCCCAGATGCCGGACTGAGGGACAGAACGCTGTCATCCTGGGAGGGCTGCTGACCAGTGGGTGCTGGGGTGGATGTCACAACAAGCGTGGGACGTTGGCTGCTGCTGCTGCTGCTTGGAGTGGTGCTCACAGTAGAGGTCTGGGAGGAAGTCATGATGTCCATGAGTACGTCAGGTTCCATTTGCTCAACCACCACACGGGGACCAGAAACTTTAAAATATTTGGACAATGGCGTCCGCTGACTCAGCCCAGGCTTTGCTGCCCCCCTTTCTGCTGCATCACGACCACGTACAGCTGGGCATCCTCTCCCTGGACGTGGAGCAGTCCCAGAAGTGGCTGAGGCAATTGAACTCCCTTTCCTCTCACCCCGCAAAACCCTGCCAGACATGTTGCTAGTAATGAATCACTGGATGCAGTGGGCACAGTACAAGGTCACTGAAGGATGCACCAGGCACAGTACAACGGCACTGAAGGATGCAGTGGGCACAGTACAAGGTCACTGAAGGATGCAGTGGGCACAGCAGTGGGCACTGGATATACAACTAGGTCACTGAAGGATGCAGTGGGCAAAGCAGTGGGCACTGGATATACAACTAGGTCACTGAAGGATGCAGTGGGCACAGTACAAGGTCACTGAAGGATGCAGTGGGCAAAGCAGTGGGCACTGGATATACAACTAGGTCACTGAAGGATGCAGTGGGCACAGTACAAGGTCACTGAAGGATGCAGTGGGCACAGCAGTGGGCACTGGATATACAACTAGGTCACTGAAGGATGCAGTGGGCACAGTACAAGGTCACTGAAGGATGCAGTGGGCACAGCAGTGGGCACTGGATATACAACTAGGTCACTGAAGGATGCAGTGGGCACAGTACAAGGTCACTGAAGGATGCAGTGGGCACAGCAGTGGGCACTGGATATACAACTAGGTCACTGAAGGATGCAGTGGGCACAGTACAAGGTCACTGAAGGATGCAGTGGGCACAGCAGTGGGCACTGGATATACAACTAGGTCACTGAAGGATGCAGTGGGCACAGCAGTGGGCACTGGATATACAACTAGGTCACTGAAGGATGCAGTGGGCACAGTACAAGGTCACTGAAGGATGCAGTGGGCACAGCAGTGGGCACTGGATATACAACTAGGTCACTGAAGGATGCAGTGGGCACAGTACAAGGTCACTGAAGGATGCAGTGGGCACTGGATATACAACTAGGTCACTGAAGGATGCAGTGGGCACAGTACAAGGTCACTGAAGGATGCACCAGGCACAGTACAACGGCACTGAAGGATGCAGTGGGCACAGTACAAGGTCACTGAAGGATGCAGTGGGCACAGCAGTGGGCACTGGATATACAACTAGGTCACTGAAGGATGCAGTGGGCACAGTACAAGGTCACTGAAGGATGCAGTGGGCACAGCAGTGGGCACTGGATATACAACTAGGTCACTGAAGGATGCAGTGGGCACAGTACAAGGTCACTGAAGGATGCAGTGGGCACAGCAGTGGGCACTGGATATACAACTAGGTCACTGAAGGATGCAGTGGGCACACAAGGATGTCACACTGTGTAATGAGATGCTTATATGCCAGCGAGCGAGCAGTGGGCACTGGGCACGGCACAAGGTCACTGACAGAATGAATGAACAGTGCTGGCAGAGAGTGGTGGTGCCGGCGGTGTGACTGGCTGCCTGCAAATAGTACAAGTGAAGTGTATAACTGTCACTGAAATAATATACAAGTGTGTAATGAGATGCTTATATGCCAGCGAGCGAGCAGTGGGCACTGGGCATGGCACAAGGTCACTGACAGAATGAATGAACAGCGCTGGCAGAGAGTGGCAGCGCTGGCAGAGAGTGGCGGCGCCGGCGGTGTGACTGGCTGCCTGCAAATAGTACAAGTGTATAACTGTCACTGGAATATACAAGTGAACACTGCAGCTGCACTAACCTGCCTGCCTGCACTACACACAGATAATCCCCACTCCCACTACACTGACTACACTGCAGCACTGAACCTGCCTGCACTACACACAGTTAAATAATCACTAGACTCCCACACTCCCACTACACTGACTACAACTAACTACAGCAATCACTCACTGACTAGCTAACTGTGTACAGTATAAGAGCAGTGTTAGCAAAAAAAACGCTTTGTTTTTAACACAATAAATGCACTTGCTCAAACAACAATGGCCTGGAGATAATCCTCTCAGCACCACAGTCTAGCAAGGACAGAGCTTTTCCATCATGGCCGCCACTTTATATTCAGGAGGGGAGGGCATAGCTCCCCTCCTGTGATTGGTTGCTAGGGCCTGGCTGGGGCCCTCTGATTGGCCTGCAATGTGTCACTTCCGCATAGTTTGACGCATTTCCGCTAACCACGACTTCAGCGCTGGGTTTCACGAGCGTGAATGCGGATTTCTGTCCGCATTCACGCGAAGCCGAAGCAGATTTTCGTGGTTGAAAATCTATTCACGGCTTAGCGTGTCCGAGGCGGAATGCGTCAAAATGGTCGTGAATCCACGCGTAAGCGTGATCACGACCTGGCGGTGAGCACCACTGACCAGCTGCACTGAAGCAGCGCTCGGACAGCACGCTGGAAGGGGGACAGGACAGCACTTCCAGGGCGTACTGCGCCAGCTCGCTCCAGATCTCCAGGCGCTTGACCCAATACTCCATGGGATCAACAGGGGCATCGCTGTCAAGCCCGCTGTAGGACCCCATGTAGTCAGCCACCATGCGGGTCAGGCGCTGGCTGTGACCGGAGGAGGATGCTGCTGCATGCACCTCCTCTCTAGTCACTGCTGGAGCCTCTACAGTCCTGTAGAGCTCGTTGCTGAGAGACAGCAGGTCTGTGGGGCGCTTGCTGCTGGATGCAGGCACCTGCTGCTGCCTCTGTGCTGGCTGGACAGTGGGGGTGGAAGGCTGGGGGAAGGCTTCCTCCAAGCGCTCAACAAGGGCCTGCTGCAAGCTCCTTATTTGTTGCGCTGGGTCTCCTCCTGCAGGAGGCAGGAACTGGCTCAACTTCCCCTTGAGGCGCGGGTCCAACATCATGCTGATCCAGATATCCTCCCTCTGCTTCATCTGGATCACCCTGGGGTCCCTGCGCAGGCACGTCAGCATGTGCGGTGCCATTGGGAAGAGGCGGGCCACGTGTGCTGGCACATCGACGGCAGTGCTGTCCTCATCCTCCTCCTCTGCCGCCTCATCCTCTCTCCACCCCCGCACCAACTCAGCTGCACTGTGCTGATCCCCCTCATCAGCAGCAAGGTCAGGGACCTCCACCAAGTCCTCCTCCTCCTCCCCCTCAGAGGTGGACTGTGCAGCTGCATGCCGCTCCTGCTGGGCCAAGGCTGCCGCTCCCTGTTCCAGCAAAGCATCGAGGGCCCTGTTCAGCAGACAAACCAGGGGCACCCACTCGCACACCATAGCATGGTCCCTGCTCACCATGTTAGTGGCCTGCAGAAAGGGAGCCAGCACTAAGCACACCTGCTGCATGTGCCCCCAGTCGTCATCGGGGACGATGGACGGGATGTTGCTGGTCTTGTCCCTTTTCTGAGCGGCGGACACAGTGGCCAGGGCAAGGTACTGGTTGACAGCGTGCTTCTGTTCAACCAGACGCTCCAACATCGCCAGGGTGGAGTTCCAGCGAGTTGGAACGTCAAGGATCAGCCGATGGCGTGGCAGCTCCAGCTCCTTTTGCACGTCTTCCAGGCTCGCAGAGGCTGCAGGCGAGCGCCGGAAGTGACGCACAACATTCCTTGCCATTTCCAGCAGTTCGCCCATCCCCTGGTAGGTGCGCAAGAAATTCTGCACCACCAGGTTCAGCACGTGGGCAAGACAGGGGATGTGGGTCAGGTTTCCCCTGTCGATTGCGGAAACCAGATTGGCCCCATTGTCGGCCACCACCTCTCCGACTCTGAGGCCTCTGGGGGTCAGCCAAATCCTCTCCTGCTCCTGGAGTTTGGCCAACACATGGGTTGCCGTCAGTTTGGTCTTCCCAAGGCTGACCAACTGCAGCAGCGCTTGGCAGTGGCGTGCAGGGATGCTCATCCGGATCCCGGATACCCGGATTAACTCGGGTATCCGACCCATTTCAGCTATCCGGGTCGGATCCGGATTCCGGATACCTGGGCCAATATCCGGATAGCTCTATCCGGATATCTGGTCGCATAATCCGGATACCCGCGGGTACCCGCGGGTATCCGATGGATATCCGGATCCGGGTAGGAAAAAGTCATTGAGCCAATCAGAGGGCTCCTAAGCCCTGGCACCCAATTACAGAAAGGAACCCTGGCCAGCCCCCCTTTCGTGTTTCGTTCATACCATAATTTCGCATTAAACCATACCATAATTTCGCATTAAACCATACCGTAATTTCGCGATAAACCATAACAAATGTCTTTTAAATGCGGAAAATGTCAGTTTTTTTTTGCACAGGTAACAATAGTGTATTATTTTCATAGATTCCCCCAAGTGGGAAGAGTTTTAACTTACTTCGTTCTGAGTGTGGGAAATAGAAAAAAAAACGACGTGGGGTCCCCCTCCCAGACCTCTTTAACCCCTTGTCCCCCATGCAGGCTGGGATAGCCAGAATGCGGAGCACCGGCCGCGTGGGGCTCCGCACCCTGACTATACCAGCCCGCATGGTCCATGGATTGGGGGGTCTCGGAAGGGGAGGGACAGCCAAGCTTTCCCCTCCCCCTCCGAGCCCTTGTCCAATCCAAGGACAAGGGGCTCTTCTCCACCTCCGATGGGCGGTGGAGGTGGAGGCCGCGATTTCCTGGGGGGGGGGGGGGGGGGGTTTCATGGTGGCATCTGGGAGTCCCTTTAAAAAGGGGTCCCCCAGATGCCCACCCCCCCTCCCAGGAGAAATGAGTATAGAGGTACTAGTTGTACCCCTTACCCATTCCCTTTGAGAGTTAAAAGTAAATAAACACACAAACACTTAGAAAAAGTATTTTAATTGAACAAAAAACATAACCACGAAAAAAGTCCTTTAATAGTCTTAATTAACCATTAATACTTACCTGTCCCTTTAAAAGCCAGTTCCCACGCAATATCCTCGGAAATATACTATCAGTTACAATGTAACAAAGTTATTACAATGTAACAACTTTGTTACATTGTAACTACGCCGCACCCGACGTCACTCGCCGCTCACCCGCCGCATACGCGTCCGTGCAGGACCCGACAGAGCTCTGAGCTATATAGCTCACAGCTCTAAGCATCTTTGAATTTGGGCTCCAAGGAGGAGCCCCATTGGTCCTTAGCAGACCAATGGGGTTCCTTCTGATTTGAAGGAACCCCATTGGTCTGCTAAGGACCAATGGGGCTCCTCCTTGGACCCCAAATTCAAAGATGCTTAGAGCTCTGAGCTATATAGCTCAGAGCTCTGTCGGGTCCTGCACGGACGCGTATGCGGCGGGTGAGCGGCGAGTGACGTTGGGTGCGGCGTAGTTACAATGTAACAAAGTTGTTACATTGTAATAACTTTGTTACATTGTAACTGATTAGTATATTTCCGAGGATATTGCGTGGGAACTGGCTTTTAAAGGGACAGGTAAGTATGAATGGTTAATTAAGACTATTAAAGGACTTTTTTCATGGTTATGTTTTTTGTTCAATTAAAATACTTTTTCTAAGTGTTTGTGTGTTTATTTACTTTTAACTCTCAAAGGAAATGGGTAAGGGGTACAACTAGTACCTCTATACTCATTTCTCCTGGGAGGGGGGGTAGGCATCTGGGGGACCCCTTTTTAAAGGGGACTCCCAGATTCCACCATGAACCCCCCCCCCCCCAGGAAATCGCGGCCTCCACCTCCACCGCCCATCGGAGGTGGAGAAGAGCCCCTTGTCCTTGGATTGGACAAGGGCTCGGAGGGGGAGGGGAAAGCTTGGCTGCCCCTCCCCTTCCGAGACCCCCCAATCCATGGACCATGCGGGCTGGTATAGTCAGGGTGCGGAGCCCCACGCGGCCGGTGCTCCGCATTCTGGCTATCCCAGCCTGCATGGGGGACAAGGGGTTAAAGAGGTCTGGGAGGGGGGACCCCACGTCGTTTTTTTTTTATATTTCCCACACTCAGAACGAAGTATTTCCCTTTAAAAACCATTTTAAAGCTATTTAAAGGGCACTTCCGGGTTTTCTATTCGGATACCCGAATAGGTCGGATACCCGCGGGTAATTTATTCGGATATCCGGATCGGATCCGGATATCGACAAGGTCGATCCGGATATCCGGATCCGGATCCGGGTATCTGGGTACCCGGATCCGGATCCGGGCGGGTAATGAAAAGCACTACCCGAGCAACCCTGGTGGCGTGGCTTCACGCTGCTGCTGAGGCGGGGGGTTTGGCCAGGTGTGCCGGAGGATAGCAGAGGATCGGAGGAACCTGCTGCAGTTCCCCTGACCCTGCGGGGTGGCACCACCCACTGTGTTGCTGCTGCTGCTGTGCCCGCTGCTGCTCTCCCATCCTCACCCCCTTCCACCAAGCTGACCCAGTGGACAGTGAAGGACAGGTAGCGGCCTGTCCCGAAGCGGCTGCTCCAGGAGTCCATGGTGACGTGGACCCTTTCACCAACCGCATGCTCCAGCCCTCGCTCCACATTGGCCATCACAAAGCAATGCAGTGCTGGCATGACCTGGCGGGCGAAGAAGTGTCTGCTGGGGAGCTGCCAGTCTGGGGCTGCACAAGCAAGCAGCGCACGCATGTCGCTCCCCTCCTGCACGAGCGTGTACGGCAGGTGTTGGGAGCACATGGCCCGTGCCAGCAAGCCGTTCAGCTGCCGCACGCGACGGCTGCTGGGAGGCAGAGCCCTAACCACCCCCTGGAAGGACTCGCTCAAAAGGCTCTGGCGTCGCTTTTTGCTGGCACGGGAATCAGCGGAGACAGCAGAGGAGGCCACTGAGGACTGGCTGCCAGAACAGGCCTCAGTGTCGGCGGCAGGAGTTGCAGAGGGGGGAGGAGCAGTGCGTTTCCGCACTCCTGCTGGTGGTGCTGGAGGAGCAGGAGGGCGGGTGGCTGCTGCTGCTGCTGAAGGCTGTGCAGTGCTGGGTGTGGTGCCACTGCCAGCACCAGATGCCTTCAGCCTCTTGAACTCCTCATGCTGGTGGTAATGTTTAGCAGCAAGATGGTTTATAAGAGAGCTGGTGCTGCACTTTAAGGGGTCTGCACCTCTGCTCAACTTCCACTGACAGTGGTTGCAAGTGGCGTACTTGCTGTGAACTGTGGGCATGGTGAAAAATTGCCAGATTGGTGACGTGAAAAACCCCCTACGGACTGGAGCCGCTGCTGCCTGTCTCCCTGTGGTGGTTGGGGGGGGGGGGGGGCTTGGGTGCAGCTGGTGGTGGTACTGGCAGATGCTGCTGCTGCTGCTGCTGCTGAGCCTGAAACACCAGCAGGCTGTGGGACCTGCCTATTGCTGCCAATGCTTGCAATGATGCGCCTCCTTGCAAGGCCCACAAGCGCATCCTCCTCCTCAGAGCTGCTGATGATGACATCCCCAGGAGCTGGTGGCACCCAGTCTTTGTCTGTCACCCTGTCATCATCATCATCATCCTCCCCCTCCTGAAACATGTCCTGCTGGGATGATGACCCCCCAAACTCCTCTGCTGATGCATGGATGGGCTGCTTGACTGTCGCCACAGTCTTGCTGTCCAATCCCTCCTCCCCCAAAGTGCCCATCAGCATCTCCTCCTCAAAATCGCCAACAACAGCAGACAATACCCTGATGGTGCCTGGAGTAAAAATACTGCTGAGTGACAGGTCGCCAACTTGTGACGGTGAACTGGCCTCCTCCTCCTCCCCAGGCCCTGCTGGGCGGCTGCTGCGAACAGGGGTGGTGGTGGTGGTGGTGGTGGTGGTGAGGGTGGAGGCCTCGGATGCAGAGCTGATGGCGGGCTGCTCATCCTCCGTCATCAGTTGCATCACAGTGGCTGCATCCTTTTCCTCAATGGGACATTTCCGACCCGGCTGGAGGAAAATAGGAGCAGGTACTACACGCTGCTGCTGCTGCTGTGTCTCTGCAGCGTGAGTTGCAGATGCTCCTGCTGGGCGCCCAAGGCGTCCACGGCCAGTGGCTATAGGCGGAATGTTAGCCACTGACGCAGCTGCTGCTGCTGCGGAACTGTGCATGGTGGCGCGGCTTGCCACAATGCTGCTCCCTCTCCTCCTGATTCCCTTGCTGCCCTTCCCCTTGCCCAAACCGCGCTGGCTGCCACTTCCAGACATCTTAGATGTTTTTGGCGTAAACAAAAAAGTTTTTTAAAAGGGCGGGTGAAAAAGTGGGGTACTTTAATGGAGTGGGTTGGTGGGTGAGGTGACACTAATCACTAAGTGATTAGATCGCTAAGTGATTACTAGTACAGTACAAATACAAAATACAATAATCAGTAATCAGTAAGTGTGAACAGTGAACAGTGAGTGTGTCCCCTAGTACACTAGTACAACTAGAAAATACAATAATCAGTAGTAATCAGATTCAGTAGAAGGGAATAGAAGATTCAGTAGAAGGGAATAGAGTGTGTACTGTACACTACAGACAGTGCACGCACACACACACACGCAGGAGCTAGCCTATGAACAGTGAGTGTCCCTAGTACACTAGTACAACTAGAAAATACAATAATCAGTAGTAATCAGATGATTCAGTAGAAGGGAATAGAGTGTGTACTGTACACTACAGACAGTGCACGCACACACACACGCAGGAGCTAGCCTATGAACAGTGAGTGTCCCTAGTACAGTAAGTACAACTAGAAAATACAATAATCAGTAGTAATCAGATGATTCAGTGGAAGGAAATAGAGTGTGTGTACTGTACACTACAGACAGTACACGCACACACACACGCAGGAGCTATGAACAGTGACAGTGAGTGTCCCTAGTACAGTATAACTACAAAATACAATAATCACTCAGTAGTAAAGGACAAGACAGGGTAGAATACACAGCACAAACACTGGTATAGATGAGAAATAAACTAACAGAGGACAGGAGGACAGCTGCCCACACAGGCAAGGCCCTGAGGCCTAAAGCTCTAAGCTTGCCTGCAGCAGCAGCTGTCTCTATGTAACACACAAGCTACTAACTAAAATACAATCTCTATCTAGCTAACAACAATATAGGTGTGTATAGCAGGTGTATGTGAGCAAAAACGCTAGGTGAATGACCACAATAGAGCACTTGCTAAGCCAAAGCACAAAGGAGCAGATCTCTCTCTGTACAAGTCAAGCAAGGACGGAAAAACCTAACATGGCGGCCGCTATTTATAGGGTAGGGGCTGGCCAGGGTCCCCCTCTGTGATTGGCTGCCGTCAGAGGGCCTGGGAGCCCTCTGATTGGCTCTAAGGACATCAATCTGGGCTATGACGCTATTCGAGCTCGGTATTCGAGCTCGAATAGCGCTGTTTGCTTGAATAGCGCGAATAGTGAGTGGGCTATTCGAGTTCACTCGAATAGCCCATTCGAATAGCTGCAGCTATTCGAGCTCGAATACCGAGCTCGAATAGCTGAAAAAGAGCTCGAATATTCGAGCTACTCGAATATTCGAGCTCTGCTGAGCATCCCTGGTATGCAGTGACTGGTATTACAAATGTGCAGCTGTCACACACAGAGGTACCCTGAACAGATATGCAGTGACTAGTATTACAAATGTGCAGCTTTCACACACACAGGTACCAGGAACAGGTATGCAGTGACTGGCATATAACACTGCGTGCTTCTGTCATGCAGGTGCAGTAAACATGAACAGGTATGCAGTGATTGGTATTACAAATGTGTAGCTGCCTGTCACCCACGTGCAGTGAAAAGGTAGGCACTGAATGTGCTGGGCCTGGCAGTGGCACAGTAGGAATTAGCTAGGGGCCAAGGGCCAGCTGCGACTGACTGACAGGGCTGTATATGCAAGTGTCAGTGGGCCACACACATACACACACAAACAAAATAGATCACAAGAACAACATTAGCTCTTAAAAGTGCTGTTGAGGGCACTGGCGTAACAATAGGGCCTGCAGCCCCCGGGGGGCCTGTATAACAGGAGGCCATGTCAGAGACTAGAGAGAGGAACGCACGCTGGAGCGCACGGAAGGTATGTATCTGTCTGCTGCCCGGACTCTAATTTAAGCTGGAGGGGAGCGCAGAGGGGAGAGCCCCAAGGTGAGGGAGGGGGGGGAACGTTCCCCCTCCCCGCCGAATGTGGCCATGGCTTTCCCCTCATGCTGTGTCCCCACCAAACCCCACAAAACGCCCCGGGGGGGGGGGGGGGTGCGTTCAGAAATTCTGCAGGGGGGCCCGGTGGGGCCTAGTTACGCCCCTGGTTGAGGGGCACTTTTTAGCAATAAGTATCAGCAAGGAGCAAGCTAACAAGAGCCTAACTAAGCTTTCCCTATGTCTCTCTGCAGCAAGCTCTCCCTTCTCTAAATACTGTCTGCAGCCACACGAGTGAGGGAAATGGCTGATGCTGCCTGCCTTTTATAAGGTGGGGGGCTCCAGGAGGGAGTGTAGCCTGATTGGCTACCATGGGCTTGATTCACAAAGCGGTGCTAACTGTTAGCACGCCTGTGAAAACCCCCTTAGCACGTCTAAACAAGCTTTTCGCGCATAAAACTTTACGCGCGCAAAACTTTATGCGCGTACTGCACAGAGCACAGGGCGCACCGCGCGAAGTGCCCATTAAAGCCTATGGGACTTAGCGCGCGTAAAACTTTGCGCGCGTAAAACTTTACGCGCGCAAAGTTAGCGCACGATCTGATTGAGAAATCCGGTGCTAACCTACTTAGCACCCTGGTTAGCGCGTCTAAAGACTTTAGACGTGCTAAGTAGGTTAGCACCGCTTTGTGAATCAAGCCCCATGTGTCTGCTGACTGTGATGTAGAGGGTCAAAGTTGAGCCTAATGATGTAGTATAGGGGCGGGTCAAACTCGCATATAGTTCACGGTTTACCGCGATTGCGAACCACCGAAGTTTGTGCGAGTCGGTTTGTCGGCGAACTGTTTGGGCCATCTCTATTAGGCACTAGGGTGGTGGTTAAGATTAAGCACTAGAAGAGGTGTGTTAAATTATTTCCGGAATAGCCCAGTATACATACCTACTAAATACTTCCAGAGTATAAATAAAGCGATTACCTCCTTACTGTGGTATCCCAAAAACCCACGTATAGCACTGTCCAATTTACAACGGGATCAAAACAGCGGAGGTATCGGACTACCCGATTTTGAGCACTATTACTGGGCCTCAGTCGCTGTCACTATTCGGTGGTGGTTTGAACAGTCACCAAATAATCCGGCTACTGCTCTTGAGGCAGAGATAATGGGATCCTTCCTAGCTCTTTCCAGCCTACCCTTTAGGGGAAGTAAGCACATTCCCCGGGCAACACACAACATGTTAGTGACGGTAAAAATTTGGGAAAAAATTAATAAAACATTACAACACCCAGGGCAGGTTTCTCCGCATACCCCACTGTGGATGAACCCTGCCCTGCCTGAATTTCTAACTATACCAGACCCTAAAATCTGGGCAGACCATGGGATTTACAAACTAAAGGACATAACGAGCAACCACCAAATTAAAACCTTCAATACTCTGCAACAGGACAATAACTTACACCGTAATATGCACTTTAGATACATACAGCTACACCATGCGTTTAGGGCCCAATTCCTGAAGGGTAATGGAGAGCTGCTGGTACAGTCCCATACCACTGAGGGGGAAATAATTAAGAGAGATCTTGAACATGTTATCTCTGCAATGTATAAAACTTTCCCCTTAAGGGGGCAAGCAAAAATGGATAAATTATTTTTAGCATGGCAGGCAGATATCCCAGACTTAACTCTTGAAACATGGAATACCATCCTGGGGTACTTTGCTACAGTGGGGGTTGCGGCACGAGATCGCCTCATCGCGCTGAAATTTCTCCATAGAAGCTATCTTTCACCTGCCAAATTGCTTAAAATTGATCCCGCATCGTCGGGTAGGTGCGGCAGATGTCAGCAACCGGGGGCAGATTTTTTCCATATAGTCTGGCTATGCCCACGAATTTGTTCCTACTGGTCCCAGATTAATTTGGAACTTCAAAAGGTATTTGGAACAGCTTTTGAGCTAAGTCCTGAACAAACCTTGCTTGGATCTCTGCCTGACAGCACATTATCTACTCATAAAATGCAAACATACAGGTCTCTTATAGCTTACGCTAGAAAGATCATTATCTTACGATGGAAGCAACCTCAACCCCCTAGCAAAAAAGATTGGACCTCTTATGTTCACAAGGAACTGGCTATTATTAAACCTGTATACCTCAAGAGAAAATGTCCTAAGAAATTTAAAAAAATATGGTCCTGCTGGATATCACACTATAAGCTCAAATTTGACGATTAGTTGCCAAACATTGATAGAGGTCTCTACTGGGAGTTTGCGCGGGGATACACCCGAGCCAATACTATTTTTTCTTATGTCTGGGTTATTTTTATGCCAAAGATGACAGTAATGTTGTGTTTTGATTCTGAAATATATGGGCCTGCGAGCCCATCCACCAGCGAAACCAGTCATGTCAAATGTTACTAAATGTTTTGGCGCTGCCATGGTTCAGCAAGCGCCACCGTTTGTTTGTATGTTAAAAATATCAATAAAAATTATACTTTCAAAAAAAAAGAAGAGGTGTGTTAAGGTTAGGCACAAAATGGTTAGGCACGGGGGAGGGGGGATCATTAAGATTAGGCAACATGGGTAGTGGTTTAGGTTAGGCACCATGGGGTGGCTAAGGTTAGGCATAGGTAGAGGGAGGGTTCTGTGTGAGAGTGGGTTAGGTTAGGTCATAGTAAAATATTGGTAAAGATTAGCAATATTTTACTATAGGAATTAGACAAGACACAGAACATTAATATTGCTCTTTTCTCCTGGAGGACTCAAAACGCCAGAGCTGCAGCCACCAGGGCGAGCTCAGTAGGAAGTAGCAGTGTTAGGGAGTCTTGCCCAAGGTCTTCTTACTGAATAGGTGCTGGCTGGTGTTCGGTGCTATTTTTAGCGGGCGCCATTTTTATAGGCATGCCTTGCTGGATCCACATACCTCTGTGCATTGTCTGTTCCTTTCCTCTCTCCCTCTCAGTCCCCGTATTCATTCATTTAGTGTTTATCCCTTGTGAAATCTTTCCTTACCCTGATTTACTATCTGAAATTTATCACAGATGGCAACATCTTTAGTGCTGTCAGGATTCTGCAGAATCATTGCTTAGTCTTTGTTCCAAAGCCAGTACAAAATGTACCCAGTCTCCCAGAATGCTCTGGGGTGAGAATTCTGCATAACTAATCAGCCTAGGTTGTGACATCACTGGGAAGGCGGGGCTACATACCAATATACGGAATTAAATAGATATTGGAAGTGTTTCTGATGCTGAAACCAGGACAATTAAAAGTGTTCTCTTTAGTATATTCTTCTATATGCCACTACAGGGCCTCTTTCAATCTGACATTTCGGCTTTGTTCACATCTAAAATGGAAATCGCTGACGCCAGCGATTTTAATTTTTTTGTGCGTTCCTCCCCCTCCCGGTGCTTTACTGCACGCTACGGTTTTGTACAAAGCGTTTTTGTAAGCGCTTTTGCGGAGCGATTCTGTTTTTTCACTTCCTGATATCAGTCAGGAAGTGAACTCTTTCACTTATGAATTCATAAAAGCGTGAACGCAATCGCCGGATAAAGCGATTTGTGAGCGTTTTGCGCTTTTCCTATACCTTCCATTCTATGCCTTACATGCAGGGCTTTGCTGAGTGAAAAGCGGAGGAAACACGCTGATATCCCATAAGGAATCATTGCACTAGCGATTTCAGAGCGTTTTTAAAAATCGCCGGCGCTCAAACACAACGCAAGGTGTGAACAAGCCCTCAGTGTTTTGCTTTTAAGCAATTCTGGATCCTGTCAAACAGGAATGTTTAGATCAGGGGTCGGGAACCTATGGCTCGCGAGCCATATATGGCTCTTTTCATGCCCGCATATGGCTCTCTGGCTCGCTAAAATACGTGTGACAGAGCGGCCAGAGAGCCTGTGTTTACTTCTGAAATCTGCGCCGCCGCCCCCTCCTCCATGCCGGGTCTTTATATTTACATGTGTGCCTCCTTCATCGGCACCGCCTCCCCTGCCAGAATTCCGCCTTTCTCCTTTCTCCTCCATCTCGCTGGCGCTGTCTGTGTGTGTGTGTGTGTGTGTGTGTGACGCGTCACACGTTACGTGTGACGCGTAGACGTCGGCGCAGCCAGCGGGAACAGGCAGAACATCCATCACGCTTGGCGGGGGGGAGCAGGCGAGTCACTCAGCCAAGCCACTCAGCTAGATCTCAGCAGCAGCAGGAATGGGAACTTCAAGGAAGGAAGACTCAAGGCAGCTCAAGGTGGGTGGGTGGGTGTCCACTGTCCAGCCAGCCACCTGCCCTAATATTTTTTTTTTTTTTGCACCAGCCACCCAGGCCTGAGCTGCCCTGAGCTGAGCCCGGCACGGCACCACCACCAACCACCAGGCCTGACTCTGAGCGCCCCACTGGGGGGTCCCAGCCCACCAGCCAGACCTGAAGCCTTCCCACCACCACCCAGGCCTGAGCTGCGCTGGGGCCTCCAGCCCACCACCACCAGCCAGGCCTGAGCTGCGCTGCGGCCCCCAGCCCACCACCAACAGCCAGGCCTGAGCTGCCCTGGGGCCCCCAGCCCACCACCACCAGCCAGGCCTGAGGTGCCCTGGGGCCCCCAGCCCACCACCTCCAGCCAGGCCTGAGCTGCCCTGGGGCCCCCAGTCCACCACCACCAGCCAGGCCTGAGGTGCCCTGGGGCCCCCAGCCCACCACCTCCAGCCAGGCCTGAGGTGCCCTGGGGCCCCCAGCCCACCACCACCAGCCAGGCCTGAGCTGCCCTGGGGCCCCCAGCCCACCACCAACAGCCAGGCCTGAGCTGCGCTGCGGCCCCCAGCCCACCACCACCAGCCAGGCCTGAGCTGCCCTGGGGCCCCCAGCCCACCACCAACAGCCAGGCCTGAGCTGCCCTGGGGCCCCCAGCCCACCACCACCAGCCAGGCCTGAGGTGCCCTGGGGCCCCAAGCCCACCACCACCAGCCAGGCCTGAGGTGCCCTGGGGCCCCCAGCCCACCACCAACAGCCAGGCCTGAGGTGCCCTGGGGCCCCCAGCCCACCACCAACAGCCAGGCCTGAGCTGCCCTGGGGCCCCCAGCCCACCACCACCAGCCAGGTCTGAGGCCTTCAGTCCACCACCAGCCAGGCCTGAGGTGCCCTGGGGCCCCCAGCCCACCATCACTAGCCTGACTACCTATACTGGGGACAGCTATACACCTGGCTACATATACTGGGGATATCTATACACCTGGCTACCTGGGGACACTGGCTGTCTGTCATTATGTGCATTAACTGGTGAAACGCTGTCTCATTACATGCATTTACTGGGGAAAGGCTGTCTGTCATTATGTGCATTAACTGGTGAAAAGCTCTCTCGTGTGCATTTACTGGGGAAACGCTGTCTGTCATTACGTGCATTAACTGGTGAAAAGCTGTCTCTTATGTGCATTTACTGGTGACGTATTGTATGGCTCTCACGGAATTTCATTTTAAAAAATGTCGTGTTTATGGCTCTCTCGGCCAAAAAGGTTCCCTACCCCTGGTTTAGATCATCATTGGCACTTCGAGATGATCAAAAAATGTGTCACATTGGAAAAGTTTGCGCCGCATGAAGTGGAACTTCTGGGGCTAAAGTGGAACTATCTGGGGACGAATTCCTTCCTGAGCGGGCAACTTAAATAACATGCTGCTGATTGATTAATTGGCGGCTCTAGAATCTAATAAAGTCTCCAGATTTCTGACTCAGTCAGTGGACGTTGCCCATCAATACTTGTAATATATGGAACAGTAATGACTGAAATGGGGCAGCTGTTTCAATACCCCAAGTCTCCTGTGGAAACTGCAGTTCCTTATATCAAACACCGGGTGGTGACATATAGCCAGAAGCAGTAAACAGGAAAAGGCGGAGCATACGAACAGGAAGTTCTGGGTTAGAGGTAACAGGAAATGAAATGCAGACATTTCTGGAACTGGCAGCAGAGGAGGTAATGAGTTTTTGCTTAATATAATAATATCAATACATTAAAAGAAATGATGAAATGGCCTGTGTGCTACTGATGCATGGGGTAACTTTTTTGAACAAATAGCTAATCATCTCTAGTTAAAGTAGTTTAACTGTATATACCTGTGATTACTCTGTAACTTTCCCTGTATACTGGAGAAGGGTAACCCCTTCCCGATCATCTGACAATAGACTGTCCCCAGCACCTGATGTCAGACTGGAAAAATATGTCTGTTGCTGGAGGTGCACTCACCAGATGTAGTCCGGCCCAGTGTCTGCTACTAACTCCCACACTTTGAACCATTTCGACTGCGGCTGCTCCACGTGATATATATATTACGTTGGAGCATTTTGGGGAGCCAGCAAAAATCCTCATTGGTAAATTTAGCTAATGTGATTGGCTGGATGGCACACTCTCAAACTGCTAGGATTACAATTGGTAGGAGTAAATTACACCCACGCTGTTCAGCCAATCACAAGGCTTTGTGCTGTAAGAGGGTGCTATGATTAAAGAACTTTTCTCTATGAGGTTTCCCGGTGGGTCCCCTAAAGTAGACTGTTGCCTGCACTGTGGTGGGATATAGTTTAGCCCGGCATCAGAATGCTCAGAATATTACTAAGCCTGACACTTTGTCGCACTTCTGCACCACACCACGCTGTGTAATTGCATATTACACTGGCGAGCATGCTATGCAAGGCGGAGCTACAGCGCGAGAGCTGGCATGGTTCTCAACCCCCCCGATAGACGGTTTGCCTCCTCGTGTACAAACTCCACCGGTACCCACTGCAGCAGCTCTCAGAGATCACCTACGTTCTTCCCCACACAGGCAGCCATGTAAAATTAAGAGATAGGGAGACCGTGTGTGATGGTAAAAAACAGATTGGAAAGGGATAATGACTTCCTGGTGATTCCGGGTCCCATGCAAATGTAATGCTGATTGGAACTGATCCAAATGACCTGGAAATACATTTGATTGGCCTGGGATCCAAGCAGAGGTTGCTGCCCCAGAATATTCTATCCTTGCAGGGATCAGCAATGGATAGTGTGAGGTAAATCTTATTTAGCTGGCTTTTCAGCTTCTGACAGCCTGTGAGCACTCTGGGGCAGCCAATTATTGCAAGTGTACCTGACACAAAAGTAGATGTAAAGTTCATAGCTAGATCTTTATCAGACACTCAGTGGCCCTTCATGTGCCTGGCCTCCCCTCCATACTGCTGCTCAGGGCCGGATTTAAGCCAAGGCCGCATAGGCCATGGCCTAGGGCACCACAGGATCAAGTGTGGGTGGGCAGCAAGCTATATTAGGGGGGCAAAGGGTCTGGAATTTTATACTAGAGGAAAGAGGGGGGGGGGAGGGATATCAGGCTATGTAAACTGGAGAGGGGGAAGGGTTATCTGGCTACCTATGCTTAAGGGGGGTGGCTGCTGGCAGTGGCCTTGGGCGGTAAAGGGTACAAATCTGGCCTTGCTGCTGCTGCTGTAGCCCCCCTTCCCCCCGACCATCTCTGACTGGTTCCAGCTGGAGCGGGGTGCATGCGCTGTCCACGTGGATAGCGCTTTCAAATGGCTGTGCACAGCGCCCACAGGTGAGGATGAGGCCTTGGCATGAAGTTGAACATGCGCAGGGTGACAACGTGAGTGAGGATGTGCGTGGCCAGGGCCGTGCAGACGCAGTGCTCGGCGACTGGCCACTGCGGGGGACCGGAGGATCGTTTCGTGAAGGCGAGAACACAGGACTTCTGCAGGGGGCCAGTAGAAGCCCCAGGTACATTAAACTCTGTTTTTTATCCACAGTTAAGGTTCACTTTAATAGCAGGGAGGGGGAAGAACAAGGACTTGTATACTTTATAGGATACATGCAGACTGTATACTTGCTTAGATACACGAGGACTTGCATACTTTTTGTGGAAGTTAAAGGACAACTGTAGAGATTTAAAGCAATACCAGTTTCCAGGCTGCCCTGCTGATCTTCTGCCTCTAATACTTTAAGCAACAGACCCTGAACAAGCATGCAGAATATCAGGTGTTTCTGAAATTGTCAAATCTGACAAGATTATCTGCATGCTTGTTTCTGGTGTGATTCAGACACTACTGCAGCCAAATAGATCAGCAGGACTGCCAGGCAACTGGTATTGTTTAAAAGGAGAAAAAGTCAGCATCCATATTCTTCTTACTTCAGTTGACCTTTAAATAATCAATCATTTCTGAATATCATTGGTCCCATGTAAAGTTCCAGTTAAAGCAAATCTTTAGTAATTAATCCTATTGAGCCTTTCCTGTCCCCTCTCGGCGTTCTCGTTCCCCCGCTGTCCCCCAAGTGACGTAACACCGCTTCTGGGAGCCCCCAGGAGGCTTTGGGACATATTGTGTCCCTCGCTGTACAAAGTCTGATTTTTATTATTTTCTTTTCCTTTATACTGACCCAGGCCCATAGAAACATTGTCCTTGATTCAATTCTCTCCAGCTTTCTCACATGAGATATTTCCACACCATATCACTGAGATGCCTCTTCAGAACCCAACAAAAAAAGTACTCAAAGTTTGTACCAAATTTTCCATACTTTTATTTTTCTTACCCATGTTTTAGTGCTTTTCCCTTGCTGGGTGTTGGACAAGTATTATGTTAATGAGCTGAGGAAACCTTTGTGAGAAAACTCTGAGAATTGTTTGTTGCCTTGTCCCCTCATATTCAGTCAGTGTGTGTGTCTCCTACAGGTAGATCCAGTGTGACAAACCCACCAGAGAGATGTACAGGTCCTCTTTATTACCAGGATTGTCCATAGGAATATCTCACCATCCCCACCATTATCAGGTAGGTGGAACTAGGAATGAGCAGTAACTATGACTATTTTATATTTGTAGTCTCAATCCTTCAATGCTAAAATGTTGTTTTGTATTTTTTTTTTAAGCATGAAGACCAGTTTATTTTCAAAACAGAGGTTAAAGAGGAAACAAGAGAGATGTATGTGATGAGTGATCAGCAGTCTATGGAGGAGGGTGACATGAGGAGGACAATTAAAGAGGAAGAAGAGGAGACATATGTGAGGAGTGATCATCAATCTATGAAGGAGGCTGAAACAAGGAGGACAATTAAAAAGGAAGAAGAAGAGACATATGTGAGGGGTGATCAGCAGTCTATAGAGGAGGGTGACATGATGAGGACAATTAAAGAGGAAGAAGAGGAGACATATGTGAGGAGTGATCAGCAGATTATGGAGGAGGGTGATATGATGAGGACAATCAAAGAGGAGGAAGAAGAGACGTATGTGAGGAGTGATCAGCAGTCTATGGAGGAGGGTGACATGAGGACAATTAAAAAGGAGGAAGAAGAGACCTATGTGAGGAGTAATCAGTACTCTTTTGAGGAGGTGGACATGATGAGGACAAGTAAAGAGGAGGAAGAAGAGATGTATATGAGGAGTGATCGGCACTCTACCGAGGAGGGTGACATGATGAGGACAAGTAAGGAGGAGGGATGTTCTCTAGATATCAGTGAAAGTAAGTAAGAAACAAATTAGAAATATTTCACATATTGATTTTATGTCTGGGAGTGTAACATAAGCAGAATGATCCTCACATGATTTCATAAAATAAGCAGGGGCGTAACAATAGACCCTGCAAGGGATGCAGCTGCAGGGGGGCCCGGAAGCCTCAGGGGGCCCCGTGGGGGTTAAAGTTTATTTTCCCTGTCCTGAGAGACTGACAACTGAGGGCATGGAGAGAAAAAACGTTCTGGCATGGAGATAAAAAAGCTTTCTGCTCACTGTACATCTGTTCTAATAACTGCATCTACTCAGCCACTGATAACAAATCATACAAAGTTTTGTAGACTAAGATTTGTAGACAGTCCCTATTCAGTGTTCAGCAGGATCTTGTGTACAGTGCTGCTCTACCCCAAGCCTCTTTACCCCTCCCCAAATGCAATGAAAGGTCCATCTCCATTCCTCAGTATAGCCTCATAGCACCAACAAATGAGGAGGAGATACTGTACACCATATGAAAGGTCCATCTCCATTCCTCAGTATAACATCATAGCACCAACAAATGAGGAGGAGATACTCTACACCATATGAAAGGCTCATCTCTATTCCTCAGTATAACCTCATAGTACCAACAAATGAGGAGATACTGTACACCATATGAAAGGCCCATCTCCATTCCTCAGTATAACATCATAGTACCAACAAATGAGGAGGAGATACTGTACACCATATGAAAGGCCCATCTCCATTCCTCAGTATAACATCATAGTACCAACAAATGAGGAGGAGATATTGTACACCATATGAAAGGCCCATCTCCATTCCTCAGTATAACATCATAGTACCAACAAATGAGGAGGAGATACTGTACACCATATGAAAGGCCCATCTCCATTCCTCAGTATAACATCATAGCACCAACAAATGAGGAGGAGATACTGTACACCATATGAAAGGCCCATCTCCATTCCTCAGTATAACATCATAGCACTAACAAATGGGGAGGAGATACTGTACACCATATGAAAGGCCCATCTCCATTCCTCAGTATAACATCATAGTACCAACAAATGAGGAGGAGATACTGTACACCATATGAAAGGCCCATCTCCATTCATCAGTATAACATCATAGTACTAACAAATGAGGAGGAGATACTGTACACCATATAAAAGGCCCATCTCCATTCCTCAGTATAACATCATAGCACCAGCAAATGAGGAGGAGATACTGTGCACCATATGAAAGGTCCATCTCCATTCCTCAGTATAACATTATGTTTCCAACAAACAAGGAGTTTTTGCCTCATGTCGTATCCCTCAGTGTGTTACAGTTATAGTATTTTATTCCTATATTAGTGATTTGCATTCTTTTGCTGTAATTCTGGGGTTGATTCACTAAGAAATAGCATGAGCAAACTCCTGTTACTAACGCTAGTTAACCTTGTGCACTTTAATGCATGCTACATGCACTATTGGCAGCATAGCGTGCATTATTACCTTTAGTCAGAGGAGCACTCGCATAGCGAGAGATTAGCCAATAGCAGGCGGTCCAATCATCCCCCCCTGGACCCCTTCGGGTCTAGTAACTTCATGGACTGTCATGACAGGCAGCCTATTGGGCCAATGAAAGTGCAGGGATCACTTCCTTTAAAGTTACGGGACCCGAAGGGGTCATGGGCAGGATGACGTTATTGGCTAAGCGCTCGCTATGCTGTGCAGTGCTCCTCTGACTAAAGGTAATAATGCATGCTATGCTGCCAATAGTGCCCGTAGTGTGCATAAGGTGCGCTATTTTCTTAGTGCATCAACCCCTATGTGAGATTTATTCTGCAAGATGAACATACATGACCTCTGAGTACAGAATATGGAGGTTTCTTTTCATGCTCTGCTTATTTCCCAGCAGATGGGCACAGTGTTGAAAATATCTTGAAGAGGAGTTTTCCTGTATCGGCAGGAGATAATGACATTACCCAGCATCCTCCAGGAGTAAAGCCCATTATTCCAAATACACATCACAGACTTTACGCTGCAGATAGACCACCAGATCCTTTTAATTCTGAGGAATCTTCTGATAGGTCACATCCAGTGGGCCTAAATACCCATCCAGGAGGTCACCGTGAGGAGAAGTCACATGACCTGTCTGGTTCTGAGGAATCTCCTGGTAAATCTCGTAGTGTCAGACATGGAGGTGAGAAGATATTTCCATGTACTGAATGTGATAAATATTTCACAAGGAAGTCGCGTCTTGTTATGCATCAGAGAAGCCACACTGGTGAGCGTCCTTTTTCATGTTCAGAGTGTGGGAAATGCTTTAGTTTGAAACAAAGTCTTGAGAGACATCAGAAAAGTCACACAGATGAGCGGCCATTTTCATGTTCAGAGTGTAAGAAAGGTTTTGCTTCAAAAGTAAGCCTCCTTGCACATCAAAGCACTCACACAGGTGTGTTTCCTTTATCATGTTCAGAGTGTGGGAAAGGGTTTACTCTGAAAGGAGAACTTGTTAAACACCAGAAAATTCATATAGGAGAGCGTCCCTTTACATGTTCAGAGTGCGGGAAGAGCTTTATTCGGAAGGAAAGTTTTCTTGCCCATCAAAGAAGTCACACAGGCGAGCGATCCTTTTCATGTTTAGAGTGTGGGAAATGCTTTACTACCAAAGAAAACTATTTTATGCACCAGAAGATTCACACAGGTAAATGTCCTTTTTCATGTTCTGAGTGTGGGAAATGTTTCATTCGGAATAAGGAATTAATTGATCATCAGAGAAGTCACACAGGCGAGCAGCCATTTTCATGTTCAGATTGTGGAAGAAGATTCAGTATGAAAGGTAACCTACTCAGACACCGGGTAACACATACTGGTGAGCGGTCGTTTGTGTGTTCAGAGTGTGGGAAAGGCTTCAGTCAGAAAGGAAGCCTGCTTAAGCACCAGAGAACTCATAGAGGAGAGCGTCCCTTTTCTTGTCCTGAGTGTGGGAAAAGCTTTACAGCTAAAGCAAATCTAAGCAGACACCAAAAGTCTTACACCCACTGATACAGCTGACATATACACCATGGGACATAACTATCAATCAAGGAGACCTGCTACAAACCATTCTGGGTGCCGGGCTGCCCCCATCCCTATCCTGATATATCTGGATTCAGAGTTTTATACCCATAATCTGAGTCGTACTAAAATGTTCTAACTCCAACTCCTAATGAATTTAAATTGTATTTAACCACTTGAGGACCGTGGTGTTAACCCCCCCCCCCCCCCCTCCAGTGACCAGGGCATTTATTACTAAAATGGCCACTGCAGCATTAAGGCCAAACTGCCGGCTGAACAACTCAGCACATGGTTGATTCCCCCCCCCCCTTTTCTCCTCACCAACAGAGCTCTCTCTCTCTCTCTCTCTCTCTCTCTCTCTCTCTCTCTCTCTCTCATACAAATAAATCTAAGTGGATGCAGGTTTATGCAAATTTGGTATGCAAATGTGTGCAGCTTGCAGGGGTTGATTGGTCCTTTCTCAAGCTGCATACATTTCCATGCTAAATTTGCATGCTCCTGCATCAACTCAGAATTATTTGCTTTTTATTGACCTTCTCTAGTCACTATAGCAACATCCAGCTGGGCTATTTTGCAAACTGAACTTCATTTGTCATTTTAAAATGTATTTTAGTTCATTACAAGAGAGTAATTCTTTTTTTTATATCAGCTGTCATTTGTTTAAACAAGTGCATTTGGGTGTTAGCTTAACACATGTAACTATTGTCAGCTCCTGTACCAATTCTACGTGTTTTGCAAACTCCATTTGCTCATGAAATCAATACATTTGATATGTTATTATATTTGAGTCATAAAGTAGTGCTATACTCTACATATGCACTCCCTGCAGGGCTGCTGTGAATCCACTGATAATATCGTGCACATTGAACATAGAGTATATTGGTATCACCAATAGACCTGGTTCAGATTGTGCATGAAGAATGTGTAGTAGAGGAAGAATCTCCTTATTCCCCTGCAGAGTACCTGCACATCACTCTTACATGTACCCACAGTTACATTGCCTAGGGCCTGATCCATGTTCAGATTGTGCATGAAGAATGTGTAGTAGAGGAAGAATCCCCTCAATCTACTGCAGAGTACCTGCACATCACTCTTACATGTACCCACAGTTACATTGCCTAGGGCCTGATCCATGTTCAGATTGTGCATGAAGAATGTGTAATAAAGGAAGAATCCCTTAATTCCTCTGCAGAGTACCTGCACATCACTCTTACATGTACCCACAGTTATATTGCTTAGGGCCTGATTCATGTTCAGATTGTGCATGAAGAATGTGTAATAGAGGAAGAATCCCTTAATTCTCCTGCAGAGTACCTGCACATCACTCTTACATGTACCCACAGTTATATTGCTTAGGGCCTGATTCATGTTCAGATTGTGCATGAAGAATGTGTAATGGAGGAAGAATCCCCTCATTCTCCTGCAGAGTACCTGCACATCTCTCTTACATGCCCCCCACCGTTAGATTGCTTATGGCCCATTGGATGTTCTTTATTTTTGTCTGCATATTCTAAATGTACTCCTATCAAGGACTAGTTTTGATTTCAATTTAACAGCTACTCTACAGCTATTTCCTAAGTTTAGTTAAATTGCATCTCTGGTGTACAGAAAAAACACAGAGGTACACTAATGCTTAAAAGTTGGAATGTCTTAACACATTGGCCTAAATTCACTAAGCAGTTTAGACTAGTCTACAGATGTTTTTTTGTCTACTTATGGTTTGATGTAATGTTTAAAGGTGCATACACATGCACTACGGAGGCCAATGACGGGACCGTCAGACCCTCCTGCTGGGCGGACTTTCAGCCGACAGTAGTGCGTGTGTACGCACTGTCGGCGGACTGATAAGGCTGTTCCTGAATGATCTGCTCAAGTCCGCCCAGCGGGAGGGTTTGACGGACCCGTCGTTGACTTCCGTAGTGCGTGTGTATGCACCTTTAGACCTGGTCTAATATTCAGCAATTACACAATTCACAAAGGCAAACAAGGAGTAACCACGCCCACTTTTTCTGATGGAGATTAGACCAGCTGATTTCTGTCGGTAAAGTAATTCTGTGAGGTAGTTTAGATTTGAGGATGGAACCTTTTGAATTAATTATGCAGGAGTTTAATTGTATGCAGAGGAGAGCTCATCAAAGGAGAAGGATGTCAGTCATTCATAACTACTCGTTTGTGAATTGCATCTTTTGATGATTTCCCCTGCTTTACTGACCTAATTACCCTTTGATGCAACTGACCCAACCATCAGTAGACTAAAAACCATCAGTAGACTAGTCTAAACTGCTTAGTGAATTGAGGCCATTGTCCCTTGCCATTGCCCCTTGCATGAAATGGCGCTGGCCTTTAATATAAAATAAGGCAATGGCCTTTTTCTGCAAGGTGGCAGGGCTACACGCCAGAACTCAGCTGATATGGGGCTCCTGTGAATCTTCTTGTATCGACGACATGCTGGGGCATCCACGTTGGCAATGACAGGCCGGGTAGCTGACAGGGTAGAATGTCAGCTACCTGGCAAGGAGTTTTTTTGTTCCCAACAGAAGATGCCATCATAATATACAGTGGGATGCAAAAGTTTGGGCAACCTTGATAATTACAAACACTGGTCCACATGACAGCCCAGGGGCCCCAGGTCTCTCTCACTCACTGGGGCCCCCAAACCACCATGCGACACCTAGAGGGAAGTGCGAGCAAGCCCTGGACCTCTCACCTCCAGGGAACTCATCCCACCACCTCTAAACTGAATGCCTACTGCAAACAACACAATTGCTAACTTCCAGTCAGAGCAATATCCTGCCTCTATCTGGCCAGCAGATGCTAGTCAGCCAATCAGGTGCACTGTCATACACCCTTTGCCTGCTGTACCATACCTAGCAGGAATTACATAGATTAGCATTCAGGTGGGAGGCTTCGGTTGGACGCAATCGTGAATTGCGTCGTTTAACAGGGACGCTTCGTGTAGGCACATCTCCCACACGGTCCTCTCCCTAACCACTCACCTGTCAACCGCATCCAACCTTGATAATTGTCATGATTTTCCCCATATAAATCGTTGGTTGTTACGAGAAAAAATGTCAGTTAAATATATCATATAGGAGACCCACACAGTGATATTTGAGAAGTGAAATGAAGTTTATTGCATTTACAGAAAGTGTGCAATAATTGTTTAAATAAAATTAGGAAGGTGCATACATTTGGTCATTTGTTATTTGTCATTTTATTGATTCCAAAACCTTTAGAACCAATTATTGGCTTGGCAAGCTCAGTGACCCCTGACCTACATACACAGGTGAATCAAATTATAAGAAAGAGTATTTAAGGGAGTCAATTGTAAGTTTCCCTTCTCTGTTAAATTTCTCTGAAGAGTAGCAAAATGGGGGTCTCAAAACAACTCTCAAATAACCTGATGACAAACAATGTTCAGCATCATGGTTTAGGGGATGGATACAGAATGTTGTCTCAGAGATTTCAGCTGTCTGTTTCTACAGTTAGGAACATATTGAGGAAATGGAAGACCACGGGCCCAGTTCAAGTTAAGGCTCCAAGTGGCAGACCTAGAAAAGAGAACAGTCAGAGTCAACCCACAGACCAGAACCAAAGACCTACAACATAATCTTGCTGCAGATGGAGTCACTGTGCGTCGTTCAACCATTCGGCACACTTTACACAAGGAGATGCTGTATGCAGAGGAAGCCTTTTCTCCGCCCACAGCACAAACAGAGCTGCTTGAGGAATGCTAAAGCACATTTGGACAAGCCAGCTTCATTTTGGAATAAGGTGCTGTGCACTGCTGAATCTAAAATTGAGTTATTTGGGCATAACAAGGAGCGTTATGCATAGAGGAAAAACAACACAGTATTCCAAGAAAAACGTAAAAATGTATTAGTTTTTGACCCTGCAAAGTTTGGCATGTGAAAGCAAATGCATTTTTGCATGAGCATGCCTCATGATAAGCCATTTTAGCCAGATTTGCACAGCCAGACTTGTAAGGGTTAAGCTTGATGTTGAGCACGCATACATTTTCTTGTGGTTAAGCATTCCAAGAAAAACACCTGCTACCTACAGTAAAATGTGGTGGTGGTTCCATCAGCATGGGGCTGTGTGGCCAGTGCAGGGACTGGGAATCTTGTCAAAGTTGAGGGATGCATAGATTCCACTCAGTATCAGCAGATTCTGGAGACCAATGTCCAGGAATCAGTGATAAAGCTGAAGCTGTGCCGGGGCTGGATCTTTCAACAAGACAATGACACTAAACACTGCTCAAAATCCACTAAGGCATTCATGCAGAGTAACAAGTACAACGTTCTGGAATGGCCATCTCAGTCCCCAGACCTGAATATAATTGAAAATCTGTGGTGTGAGGTAAGGAAAGCTGTCAATGCTCGGAAGCCATCAAACCTGAATGAACTAGAGATGTTTTGTAAAGAGGAATGGTCCAAAATACCTTCAACCAGAATCCAGACTCTCATTGGAACCTACCGAAAGCGTTTAGACTAAGTGATTGAATCCCTGGGATATTCAGTTGGATGGACTTATGCTACTGGATGGTGATTTATGTGAACTGAACTCTCATTGTTACAAGCTATAGAGCGCATCTGATGTTTTTTAGTGTGTCTAATTGGAACCTACAGGAAGCGTTTAGAGGCTGTAATTTCTGCAAAAGGAGGATCTACTAGATGTTAATTTCATTTCTTTTTTGTGGTGTCCACATTTATGCACCTGCCTAATTTTGTTTAAGCAATTATTGCACACTTTCTGTAAATCCAATAAATTTAATTTCACTTCTCAAATATATACATTTAACTGACATTTTTTCTCGTAACAACCAACAATTTATACAGGAAAATCATGATGATTAACAACGTTGCCCAAACTTTCGCATCCCACTGTAACTTTGAAATTCCTAAGCTTTGGCAGCAATGAAATGCCTTTTATGTTACATCCTTGAGAGCTGGTGAGGTTACAGTTTCACATTTGGAAAGTATGAATTGTTCTATCAATAGTAAGAGCTGTATGAGAACGTAGTGGAGACCCTACAGAGAACATAAACGTGGAGTCTGCTGGGTGGAGTGGAGCCTTCTCATCAATATTCAATAGAAAAAAGAGCTGGCACATCCAAAGTAAATCTTTATTGGTTCCATGTAATAGCAGATGCCCAACGTTCCAGAGCCGTGTAAGGCCCCTTTATCAAGGTAATGCTTGCTCAGAGGCAAACATCTGTCTGCCGCTGTGCAGAAATACCTGTATTCTTGGACGTGGGAGACAGGCTCCTCTAAACACTCTTACACTGCGATGTGTACTCATCTGGGATCAGCAGTAGCTGCATCGTAGTACAGCAGTAGTACACATTGCTGCATAAGAGTGTGTAGAGGAGTCTGACTCCCACTTCCCAGAATACAGGAATTTGTGCACAGTGGCCACAACCTTCCAGTCCCCACACATCAGATCACAGGGGGTCCCACTCACACACAGCCCTCCAGCCCCCACACACAGCATCACAGGGGGTCCCACTCACACACAGCCCTCCAGCCCCCACACACAGCATCACAGGGGGTCCCACTCACACACAGCCCTCCAGCCCCCACACACAGGATTACAGGGGGTCCTACCCACACACAGCCCTCCAGCCCCCACACACAGGATCACAGGAGGTCACAGGACACAGGAGGTCCCACCCACACACAGCCCTCCAGCCCCCACACACAGGATCACACTTGCACACATCCCTCCAGCCTCCACACACAGGATCACAGGGGGTCCCACATACACACATCCCTCCAGCCTCCACACACAGGATCACAAAGGGTCCGATCCATACACAGCCCTCCAGCCCCCACACAGAGGATCACATGGGGGTCCCACTTACACACAGCCCTCCAGCCCCCACACACAGGATTACAGGGGGTCCCACTTACACACAGCCCTCCAGCCCCCACACACAGCATCACAAGGGGCCCCACCTATACACAGCCCTCCAGCCCCTCTATGTGTATAGAATTACGGGGGGGGTCCCACCTACTCACAGTCCTCAGTGCAGAATGTGATCAGTACACAGAGGACTCATCCTTCTCAAAAACACAACATTTTTTTGCAGAAAATGTTTGAAAACGGTAACCAATAGCTTCACTGAATATTGCTGCATATTCATTTTTATTTGTAAAGTTTGTTTTAACTGTCCTGTCTTTTTGTTTTCATAAAGCTCGTTTTTATTCCTTCTGTATTATTTTGCATTGTTGTTGTAGTTTTTTTGTATTAAAAAGATGAAATAATATAAGCGATCTATGTTCTCCATTTGTGCCTGAAATTATTTAATTGCTCTGCTGCATCCTCTGGGGAATAATCCCTCCAGGAACAGTCTCCAGTGGTCCTGCGGTCACAAGCGCCCCACCCAGTAAGAAGCCCCACCCTTCCTCTGTGTCTTAACCTCCTTATCAGTAACCCCGAGTCAGGCTCATTACGGAAATCCGCAGCTCAGATCGGTAACTCGGAGCTGGATCCATGGGAGATGAGTAATGTGCAGGGAATGCTGCAGGGTCTAAAACCAGGTTAAAAAATTGCACTGCTTTCAGACGCTAAAATTCAGAAATAATCATACCTCCAGAAAGGTTAATGGTGACCTGAGGCAAAGCTACTTAAAGGAAACATCCAAAGATGAAAAAAAAAAAAATCTACTTACCTTGGGCTTCCTCCAGCCCCTGCAGCCGATCTGTCCCTCGCAGCAGCTCTGGGATCCCCTTGCCAGGTCGGCATCCCCTGAGTGAGACTCAAAACACCAGAGCTGTAGCCACTAGGGAGAGCTCAGTAGGAAGTAGCAGTGTTAGAGAGTCTTGCCCAAGGTCTCCTTACTGAATAGGTGCTGGCTGGTCTTCTGCACTATTTTTAGCGGGCGCCATTTTTATAGGTATACCTTGCTGGATCCACATACCTCTGTGCATTGTCTGTTCCTTTCCTCTCTCCCTCTCAGTCCCCGTATTCATTAATTTAGTGTTTATGCCTTGTGAAATCTCTCCTTACCCTGATTTACGATCTGAAATTTATCACAGATGGCGACATCTTTAGTGCTGTCAGGATTCTGCAGAATCATTGTTTAGTCTTTGTTCTGAAGCCAGTACAAAATATACCCAGTCTCCCAGAATGCTCTGGGGTGAGAATTCTGCATAACTAATCAGCCTAGGCTGTGACATCACTGGGAAGGCGGTGCTACATACCAATGTACAGAATTAAATAGATATTGGAAGTTTTTCTGATGCTGAAACCAGGATAATTGAAAGTGTTATCTTTAGTATATTCTTCTACAGGTATATGCCACTACAGTGCCTCTTTCAATCTGACATTTTGGCTTTTTTCACATCTAAAATGGAAATCGCTGACGCCAGCGATTTTAAATTTTTTGCGCGTTTTTCCCACCTTCCCGGTGCTCCACTGCTACGGTTTTGTACAAAGTGCTTTTGTAAGCGCTTTTGCGGAGCGATTCCATTTTTTCACTTCCTGACATCAGTCAGGAAGTGAACTCTTTCACTTATGAATTTTAAAAAGCGTGAATGCAATCGCGATTTTTTTTTTTTAAATCACCGGCACTCAAACAAAACGCAAAGTGTGAACAAGCCCTCAGTGTTTTGCTTTTAAGCAATCCTGGATCCTGTCAAACAGGAATGTTTGGATCATCATTGGCACTTCGAGATGATCAAAAAATTTGTGAAATTGGAAAAGTTTGCGCCACATGAAGTGGAACTTCTGGGGCTAAAGTGAAACTATCTGGGGACTAATTCCTTCCTGAAGGGGCAACTTAACATGCTGCTGATTGATTCATTGGCGGCTCTAGAATTTAATAAAGTCTCCAGATTTCTGACTCAATTTCTGACTCCGTCAGTGGACGTTGCCCATTAATACTTGTAATATATGGAACAGTAATGACTAAAATGGGGCAGCTGTTTCAAAACCCCCTCCAGACCATTAAGTCTCCTGCTGAAGCTGCAGTTCTTTATATCAAACACCAGGTGGTGACATATAGCCAGAAGCAGTAAGCAGGAAAAGGCGGAGCATACGAACAGGAAGTTCTGGGTTAGAGGTAACAGGAAGTGAAATGCAGACATTTCTGGAACTGACAGCAGAGGAGGTAATGAGTTTTTGCTTAATAATAACACCACATTAAAATAAATGATGACATGGCCTGTGTGCTACTGATGCATGGGGTAACTTTTTTTTGAACAAATAGCTAATCATATTTAGTTAAAATAGTTTAACTGTATATACTGTGATTACTCTAACTTCCCCTGAATATGGAGAAAGGGTAACCCCTTCCCGATCATCTGACAGTAGACTGTCCCCCCAGCACCTGCTGTCAGACTGGAAAAGTATGTCTGTCGCTGGAGGTGCACTCACCAGATGTGGCCCAGCATCTGCCACTAACTCCCTCACTTTGAACCATTTAGACTGCCGCTGCGCCACGTGATATAAATATTACGTTGGTGCATTTTGGGGACCCAGCAAAAATCCTCATTGGTAAATTTAGCCAATGTGATTGGCTGGATGGCACACTCTTAAAGGGACTCTGTAACAAAAATGTCATTGTGTTTTCTACCATCCTACAGGTTCCTAAACCTATTATAATGTGCTCTGGCTTACTGCAGCACTTTCTACTATCACCATATCTCTAATAAATCAGCTTATCTTTCCCCTGTCGGACTTGACGTCCTGTGTCTGGAAGGCTGCCAACTCTTCAGTGTAATCTGCTATGCACGCCTCCCCTGCAGGCCCCCTCTATGCACACTCCCCTGTGTGTGTGTGTTATTTACATTAGCCAGCTTTTCTCTGCTCTCTTATCTTTTACAAGCTGGATAAATCCTCTGTTCACATACTGATGAGTCACATACTGCAGAATTACAGACAACCAGGCAGAGCTGTCTGCAAGAGTAAACAAACAATCAGCTTGTAACTCTTCAGTGAGCTGCAGGGGGAAAGAAACACACAAATGATCTCTTGAGATTTAAAAGGAAGGCTGTATACAGCCTGCTTGTGTATGGATGTATTTTCTATGTGTGGACATACTGTACATCAACCTACTTCCTGTTTTGGTGGCCATTTTGTTTGTTTACAAACAAACTTTTTTAACCACTTCAGGATTCGACGTACGCTTAACTACGCCCCTGAATCCTGAAGTGGCGTCCATGGAGCGGCCGTTCCATGTCAGTTCGGCTCGCAGGGTAAATGTAAACACACGGGGAAGATCTTCCCCGGTGTTTACATGTAAACGGCGCTGCTGCGCAGCAGCGCCGTGGCAGAGATCGGCGATCCCCGGCCTCTGATTGGCCGGGGACCGCCGGCACCTGATAGGCTGAAGCCTATCCTATCCGGCGCAGGACGGAATTCCGTCCTGCGCCGCTCACAGAGCAAGGGGGAGGGAGGGAGAGGGAAGGAGGCCAGGAAGCGCTGCGGAGGGGGGCTTTGAAGAGCCCCCTCCCCCCCCCGGCAAAGCGCAGCAGCCAGCGGCGATCAGACCCCCCCAGCAGGACATCCCCCTAGTGGGGAAAAAAGGGGGGAAGCCTGATCGCCCTGGCTGCCAGCTGATCGGTGCTGCGGGCTGGAGAGCCCACGCAGCACCGATCAGGCAACCCCCCCCCCCCCGGCACTGAAGTGGTTAAAACTGTTTTTGACTACTTTTAATGCGGCGGGGAGCGGCGAAATTGTGACAGAGGGTAATAGGAGATGTCCCCTAACGCACTGGTATGTTTACTTTTGTGCGATTTTAACAATACAGATTCTCTTTAAACTGCTAGGTTTCCAATTGGTAGGAGTAAATTCCGCCCACGCTGTTTAGCCAATCACAAGACTTTGTTTTGTAAGAGGGTGCTATGATTAACTACCCTGGCGTTCGATCAATTGCGGCCACGGGTGGCTTTTTTTTTTTTTTAAATGTGTTTATGTTGATGTAGCTAGCTCTAGGCTAGCTACACTTTGCCCCCAAGTCCCCCGGCACTGTCCTCCTCCCTCCGTTAGCCCCCGGCAATATTTATCTGGCCGCGATCCCGCGATGGCCGAGACTTCCGCCATAGCTTCAGGCATTGCTATCGCGATGATCGGGCATGACGTCTGACGTCAAGCGCAGTTCTAAATGCCATCATTGCGACCCTTGGAGGCTATGGAGAGGCTGCGCTGGCGCGGGCTCTGGGGGGTATGTTTAAAACAGCGCAATCGGGGGGGATCAGTGCGTGCTCCAAAAATTTTTTTTCTCCAAAAATTTTATGTAAAAAGACCCTCCAGGGGCTGAGAAATCCACCGCGGCGGTAATGGATGAACCGATCTCGTCATTACCGCCAAGGTAGAACCTTTCCCTATGAGGTTTCCCGCTGGGTCCCCTAAAGTAGACTGTTGCCTGCACTGTGGTGGGATATAGTTCAGCCCGGCATCAGGCTGCTCAGACTATTACTAAGCCTGACACTTTGTCGCACTTCTGCACCACGCCACGCTGTGTAATTGCATATTACACTGGCGAGCATGCTATACAAGGCGGAGCTACAGCGCGAGAGCTGGCATGGTTCTCAATCCCCCTATAGACGAGTTACTTCCTTGTGTACAAACTCCACCGGTACCCTTTGCAGCAGCGCTCAGAGATCACCCACGTTCCCCCCACACAGCCATGTAAAATTAAGAGATAGGGAGACAGTGTGTGATCATAAAAAGCGGTTTGGAAAGGGTTAATGACTTCCTGGTGATTCCGGGTCCCATGCAAATCTTATGCTGATTGGAACTGATCCAAATGACCTGGAAATGCATTTGATTGGCCCGGGATCCAAGCAGAGGTTGCTGCCCCAGAATATTCTATCCTGGCAGGGATCAGCAATGGATAGTGTGAGGTAAATCTTATTCAGCTGGCTTTTCAGCCGTTGCCAATCCCTGCAGCTTCTGGCAGCCTGTGAGCACTCTGGGGCAGTTACTGCAAGTGTACCTGACACAAAAGTAGATGTAATGTTCATAGCTAGATCTTTATCAGACACTCAGTGGCCCCCTCATGTGCCTGGCCTCCCCTCCATACTGCTGCTCAGGGCCAGATTTAAAGGGAAGGTTCAAGCAAAATAAAAAAAATGAGTTTCACTTACCTGGGGCTTCTACCAGCCCCATGCAGTCATCATGTGCCCTCGTAGTCACTCACTGCTGCTCCAGTCCCCCGCTGGCAGCTTTCCGACCTCGGAGGTCAGCAGGCCGCATTGCGTACATTTTTGCGCTTTCCCGCTAGTGCAGGAACATTAACACATACATTTTTACGCATTACTGGTTCAATGCGTACATTTTTACGCATTGAACCAGTAATGCGTAAAAATGTATGTGTTAATGTTCCTGCACTAGCGGGAATGCGTAAAAATTTACGCAATGCGGTCCGCCGACCTCCGAGGTCGGAAAGCTGCCAGCAGGGGACTAGAGCAGCAGTGAGTGACTACGAGGGCACAGGATGGTTGCATGGGGCTGGTAGAAGCCCCAGGTAAGTGAAACTCATTTTTTTTATTTTGCTTGAACCTTCCCTTTAAGCCAAGGCCACATATGCCATGGTCTAGGGCACCACAGGATCAAGTGCAGGTGGGCAGCAAGCTATATTACGGGGGCAAAGGGTCTGGCATCTTATACTAGAGAAAAGGGGGGTGGGGGAGGGATATCAGGCTATGTAAACTGGAGGGGGGGAAGGGTTATCTGGCTACCTATACTGAAGGTGGGGAGGAGGGTCATCTGGCTGCCTATACTAAAGGGGAGGGTCATCTGGCTACCTATGCTAAAGGGGGGTGGCTGCTGGCAGTGGCCTTGGGCGGTAAAGGGTACAAATCTGGTCTTGCTGCTGTAGTCCCCCTCCCCCCCCCCCCCCCCGACCATCTCTGACTGGTTCCAGCTGGAGTGGGGTGCATGCGCTGTCCATGTGGATAGCGCTTTCAAATGGCTGTGCACAGCGCCCACAGGTGAGGATGAGGCCTTGACATGCATGGTTTAGAAACAGTAGTAACAGTGCATGCCCAGTACACAGCTGTGCAGGAGCGCACAAAGAGAGGACGCAGAGTGGGCAGAATGGGAGGAGGAGGCTGGCCTCAAGAAGGGGCCTGATAACCTAAGGAAGGAGCAGGTAGCTGTGAATTTCACATTTATTTTCACTTAAGATTCACTTTCAGTCTTGTGATATACTGTCATACTTTATGGGGGATATACAAAGTCCTGGATACTGAAAGTGAACCTTACTGCGGATAAAAAAAAAAGCGTATAACCTGAGCAGGATGGCATCGTGAGCGGGGATGTGCGTGGCCAGGGCTGTGCAGGCGCAGTGGCTCAGCGACTGGCCACTGCATAGCCACTGCGGGGGACCGGAGGATCGTTCCATGAAGGTGAGGGCACAGGACTTCTGCAGGGGGCCAGTAGAAGCCCCAGGTACATTAAACTCTGTTTTTTATCCACAGTTTAGGTTCACTTTAATAGCAGGGAGTGGGAAGAACAAGGACTTGTATACTTTATAGGATACATGCAGACTGTATACTTGCTTAGATACACGAGGACTTGCATACTTTTTGTGGAAGTTAAAGGACAACTGTAGCGAGAGGGATATGGAGGCTGCCATATTTATTTCATTTAAAGCAATACCAGTTTCCAGGGTGCCCTGCTGATCCTCTGCCTCTAATACTTTTAGCCACAGACCCTGAACAAGCATGCAGAATATCAGGTGTTTCTGACATTATTGTCAGATCTGACAAGATTAGCTGCATGCTTGTTTCTGGTGAGATTCAGACACTACTGCAGCCAAATAGATCAGCAGGACTGCCAGGCAACTGGTATTGTTTAAAAGGAAAAAAAGGCAGCATCCATATTCTTCTTACTTCAGTTGACCTTTAAGTAATCATTCATTTCTGAATATCATTGGTCCCATGGAAAGTTCCAGTTAAAGCAAATCTTTAGTGATTAATCCTATTGAGCCTTTCCTGTCCCCTCTCGGCGTTCTCGTTCCCCCGCTGTCCCCCATGTGACGTAACACCGCTTCTGGGAGTCCTCAGGAGGCTTTGGGACATATTGTGTCCCTCGCTGTACAAAGTCTGATTTTTATTATTTTCTTTTCCTTTATACTGACCAAGGCCCATAGAAACATTGTCCCTGATTAGATTCTCTCCAGCTTTCTCACATGAGATATTTCTACACCGTATCACTGAGATGTCTCTTCAGAACCCAACAAAAAAGTACTCAAAGTTTGTACCAAATTTTCCATACTTTTATTTTTCTTACCTATGTTTCAGTGTTTTTCCCTTGCTGGGTGTTGGACAAGTATTATGTTAATGAGCTGAGGAAACCTTTGTGAGAAAACTCTGAGAATTGTTTGTTGCCTTGTCCCCTCATATTCAGTCAGTGTGTGTGTGTTCCCTACAGGTAGATCCCGTATGACAACCCCACCAGAGAGATGTACAGGTCCTCTTTATTACCAGGATTGTCCACAGGAAGATATCACCATTCCCCACCATTATCAGGTAGGTGGAACTATGAATGGGCAGTAACTATGACTATTTTATATTTGTAGTCTCAATCCTTCAATGCTAAAATGTTGTTTTGTATTTTTTTTTTTAAGGATGAAGACCAGTTTATTTTTTCAAAACAAAGGTTAAAGAGGAAACAAAAGAGACGTATGTGAGGAGTGACTACCAGTCTATGGAGGAGGGTGACATGATGAGGACAATTAAAGAGGAAGAAGAGGAGACATATGTGAGGAGTGATCAGCAGTCTGTAGAGGAGGGTGTCATGAGGAGGACAATTAAAGAGGAAGAAGAGGAGACATATGTGAGGAATGATCATCAATCTATGGAGGAGGGTGAAACACGGAGGACAATTAAAGAGGTAAAAGAAGAGACATATGTGAGGAGTGATCAGCAGTCTATGGAGGAGGGTGATGTGATGAGGACAATTAAAGAGGAAGAAGAAAATACATATGTGAGGAGTGATCAGCAGTCTATGGAAGAGGGTGACATGATGAGGACAAGTAAAGAGGAAGAAGAAAAGATAGATGTGAGGAGTGATCAGCAGATTATGGAGGAGGGTGACATGAGGATAATGAAAGAGGAAGAAGAAGAGACCTATGTGAGGAGTAATCAGTACTCTTTTGAGGAGGTGGACATGATGAGTAAAGAGGAGGAAGAAGAGATGTATATGAGGAGTGATCAGCAGTCTACCGAGCAGGGTGACATAAGGAGGACAAGTAAGGAGGAGGGATGTTCTCTAGATATCAGTGAAAGTAAGTAAGAAACAAATTAGAAATATTTCACATATTGATTTTATGTCTGGGAGTGTAACATAAGCAGAATGATCCTCACATGATTTCATAAAATAAGCAGGGGTGTAACAATAGACCCTGCAAGGGATGCAGCCGCAGGGGGCCCAGAAGCCTCAGGGGGCCCCGTGGGGGTAATGGTTTATTTTCCCTATCCTGAGAGACTGACAACTGTGGGCATGGAGAGAAAAAACGTTCTGCTCTTTGCACAATTTTTGTAATTACTACATCTGCTCAGCCACTGATAAGGAATCATACAAAGTTTTGTAGACAAAGATTTGTAGACAGTCCCTATTCAGTGTTCAGCAGCATCTTGTGTACAGTGCTGCTGTACCCCCTCCCAAATGCTGTGTACTGTAGTGATGCTTGAGGAGTCTGGGCACGGAGATAAAAAAAGCTTTCTGCTCACTGCACATCTGTTCTAATGACTAAATCTACTCAGCCACTGATAACAAATCATACAAAGTTTTGTAGACTAAGATTTGTAGACAGTCCCTATTCAGTGTGCAGTTGAGTCTTCTGTACAACGCCCCGCCCCCAGCCTCTGCCTCTTCTCCCCTCTCCAAGTGTTCTGTACCGTAGTGATGCTGGAGAAGTCTGCAGAGCCTCTTCGGTTCCATGAGAGGAGGACAGAGTGAGTGTAATATGCTGAGGCTGGGACCATCTGTTGGTTTTCTGTATGTGTTTTCTGCACACCATGTGTGTCTGTATGTGTGAAAACATGCAGGTTTTATTACAGAAGCTAATGTTACTGATAGAGAAAATGAGTGCAGTCCCTTACTGCTGTCTGTTTTTATCTGCATGGGGAAAACACATTCAAGTTGGCGCATGGGAGAAACACATTGGCGCTAGCCAATTGAATAACTTTGGTTCTTAGTTTACCTGTGCAAAAAGCAAATGGGGGAGAGGGCCTCATCCAGAGTTTGGCAGGGGGACCCAGTGATTCCTAGTTATGCCCCTTAAGATAAGTATGGAGTTTGTAAGGCAAATCACAAAACTAAAGATACCTCTTGCAGGAAGGCTTTATAAATTCAGTCATTTTAGCGGGAAATTCCAGGTTTATTCATTCATTCTAAGCGATACTGTTCATTATATGAAAGGCCCATCTCCATTCCTCAGTATTACATCATAGCACCAACAAATGAGGAGGAGATACTGTACACCATATGAAAGGTCCATCTCCATTCCTCAGTATAACATCATAGCACCAACAAATGAGGAGGAGATACTGTACACCATATGAAAGGCCCATCTCCATTCCTCAGTATAACATCATAGTACCAACAAATGAGGAGGAGATACTGTACACCATATGAAAGGCCCATCTCCATTCCTCAGTATAACATCAGAGTGCCAACAAATGAGGAGGAGATACTGTACATCATATGAAAGGTCATCTCCATTCCTCAGTATAACATCATAGCACCAACAAATGAGGAGGAGATACTGTACACCATATGAAAGGCCCATCTCCATTCCTCAGTATAACATCATAGCACCAACAAATGAGGAGGAGATACTGTACACCATATGAAAGGTCCATCTCCATTCCTCAGTATAACATCATAGCACCAACAAATGAGGAGGAGATACTGTACACCATATGAAAGGCCCATCTCCATTCCTCAGTATAACATCATAGTGCCAACAAATGAGGAGGAGATACTGTACACCATATGAAAGGCCCATCTCCAGTCCTCAGTATAACATCATAGTACCAACAAATGAGGAGGAGATACTGTACACCATATGAAAGGCTTATCTCCATTCCTCAGTATAACATCATAGTACTAACAAATGGGGAGGAGATACTGTACACCATATGAAAGGCCCATCTCCATTCCTCAGTATAACATCATAGCACCAACAAATGAGGAGGAGATACTGTACACCATATGAAAGGCCCATCTCCATTCCTCAGTATAACATCATAGTACTAACAAATGAGGAGGAGATACTGTACACCATATGAAAGGCCCATCTCCATTCCTCAGTATAACATCATAGTACTAACAAATGAGGAGGAGATACTGTACACCATATGAAAGGCCCATCTCCATTCCTCAGTATAACATCATAGTACCAACAAATGAGGAGGAGATACTGTACACCATATGAAAGGCCCATCTCCATTCCTCAGTATAACATCATAGCACCAACAAATGAGGAGGAGATACTGTACACCATATGAAAGGCTCATCTCCATTCCTCAGTATAACATCATAGTACCAACAAATGAGGAGGAGATACTGTACACCATATGAAAGGCTCATCTCCATTCATCAGTATAACATCATAGTACCAACAAATGAGGAGGGGATACTGTACACCATATGAAAGGCTCATCTCCATTCATCAGTATAACATCATAGTACCAACAAATGAGGAGGGGATACTGTACACCATATGAAAGGCCCATCTCCATTCATCAGTATAACATCATAGTACCAACAAATGAGGAGGGGATACTGTACACCATATGAAAGGCCCATCTCCATTCCTCAGTATAACATCATAGTACCAACAAATGAGGAGGAGATACTGTACACCATATGAAAGTCACATCTCCATTCCTCAGTGTAACATCATAGCACCAACAAATGAGGAGGGGATACTGTACACCATATGAAAGGCCATCTCCATTCCTCAGTATAACATCATAGCGCCAACAAATGAGGAGGAGATACTGTACGCCACAGGGGAGGACTGGGAACTTTTGGCCTGGGGGGAAAACACAACCCATAGGCCCTGGGGGCGTGGTCATAAAATGATGTGGGCGGGGCCAACTGCATGATGCTATAATGTCAATAGGGACATACTGATCCTCCGGGCCCCTGCTCCGGGACATACCGATCCTCCGGGCCCCCGCACCGGGACATACCGATCCTCCGGGCCCCCGCACCGGGACATACCGATCCTCCGGGCCCCCGCACCGGGACATACCGATCCTCCGGGCCCCCGCACCGGGACATACCGATCCTCCGGGCCCCCGCATCGGGACATACCGATCCTCCGGGCCCCCGCACCGGGACATACCGATCCTCCGGGCCCCCGCACCGGGACATACCGATCCTCCGGGCCCCCGCACCGGGACATACCGATTCTCCGGGCCCACGCATCGGGACATACCGATCCCCCGGGCCCCCGCATCGGGGCATACCGATCCCCCGGGCCCCCGCATCGGGGCATACCGATCCCCCGGGCCCCCGCATCGGGACATACCGATCCTCCGGGCCCCCGCACCGGGACATACTGATCCCCAGGGCCCCTGCATCGGGACATACCGATTCTACGGGCCCGCGCATCGGGACATACCGATCCTCCGGGCCTCCGCATCGGGACATACCGATTCTACGGGCCCGCGCATCGGGACATACCGATCCTCCAGGCCCCCGCACCGGGACATACCGATCCTCCGGTCCCCCGCAGCACTTTTTTTTCTTCTGGATGTGCGGCCCCAGTCCGTGCACCTCCTGATTGTGCGTGGACGGGAAATGTATAATAATAGTAATCGAAACATTTGTATAGCGCTTTTCTCCTGTCAGACTCAATGCGCTCAAGAGCTGCAGCCACTGGGACGCGCTCAGAAGGCCACCCTGCAGTGTTAGTGAGTCTTGCCTTGAACTCCTTACTAGCCAGGATTCAAACCCTGGTCTCCTATGTCAAAGGCAGGACCCTTAACCAGTACACTATCCAGCCACTCCAAATCTCTACTACGTATCCGCAGAACACTTCCAAGGAAGGGAGCGCGGCCAGGGCTGCTCATGTGCAGTGGTCGTCGAGTCGCCTGGCCGGAAGAGGGGCACTGCTAGGAACCAGATGATTGTTCAGTGACAGGGCGGTTGCAGGGAGCTGGTAGAAGCCCCAGGTAAGTTAAACTCTTTTTTTTTTCTTCCTCTGGTTAAGGTTCCCTTTAAAACGATACCGTAAGTGAATCTAAGGTGCCCAGTGTAACTTATCTGGGGCTTCTTCTAGCCCCCTGCAGTCCTTCAGGCCCCTTGCTGACATTCCAGTCCAGAGCAGTGCTTTTCAACGCTGCTAGATTTGGGCGCAGCCAGCGCCACCATAGACTATTATAGGAATCAGTCCTATAGCGGCGCTCAGTGAGTAACGTCGGCGCCGTCAGAAGACGGAGCTGAAGTTGCTTAAAAACACAATAATTCGGCCTCCAGCAATCTCTGGAAGCCGAATTATTTCATTCCCCACTATCCATGGCGGCCTGGAGGGGGAATAGTAATTAAATCGTCCCGGACTTGTGCAGAAGCAGGATCAGCCATATACCGGCTGTATCCTGCGCCCAAGTCTACCAGCACCGATTTCAAATGCATGCTTCCAGTCTGATCCATTCAGCAGTTGTGCCTCTCTGAAAGCTGCCAGACTAAGTCAGCTACTGGCTATTACACATGAGCGGCCACATGCCTCCCCGATCTGGCTCCCATAGTTGGAAATATTTGGCACATGCGCAGTAGCAATTTTTACAAGCTGTGCAAATGCAGAATGCTCCCAGGTTTGGGAGCGCAAATGAGGAGGCACATGCAGCTTTCGGAGGGAACAGCTGCTGAATGGATAGCAGAGAGGGACCAGAAGTACTACAGCGGGCTAGTAGAAGCCCTTGGTAAATTACACTGACCACATTAGGTTTACTTAAAGGAAACCAGAGACGTTTTAAAATAAAAGTTTTATACATACATGGGGCTTCCTCCAGCCGCATCCGCTCTGATCGCTCCCACGCTGCCGTCCTCAGCCTTCTCTATCGCCGGCACCAGGTCCCGTGACTTCCTCTTGTCGCGGCCAGTCTGCAGCTGCCGGAGAGAGACGTAGACGGCGCACTTCTTTTGCGCAGACTGGCCACTACTGGAGGAAGTTACGGTATCAGAGCTGCAGAAGGCTGAGGATGGCGGCGTGGGAACGATTGGTGCGGAGGGGGCTGGAGGAAGCACCAGGTATGTATAAAACCTTTATTTTAAAATGTCTCTGGTACACTTGAAGGAAGACTAAAATAACTTAAAAACAAAACAAAAAAAATCAATTACCTGGGGCTTCTGCCAGGCCCCTGCCGCTGCCCTCTGCCCACACTGTCTTGGAACGATCCCCCCGTCCCCTGTAGTGGCTACATTTCCATCTCGCCGACTTGCAAATCAATAGCCACTGCACCTGCACAGCCCTCGTTGCACACATTCATTCATGTAGAGAAAACATATTGCAGCTGCGCAGGATGCTTCCGGTTTGGCGAACATGAACAAGGTTGCGTACGGCCAGGGCCACGCAGATGCGGCGGCCATTGGGTTGCGATTATAAAACTGAGCTGCGGCGCTGGACCGGAGGATCGTTCAGCATGGCTGCAGGGGGTGGCCGAAGCCCCAGGTTAGTGAAACCTTTTTACTTTTAAACAAACTTTAAATAAAACTTCCATTGCTGCAACAAGCTAAATTGGCTAACAGGGCACCAGCAGTGAAAGGGTTACACACAGAAGAGAGACAGAGATACGGGGAGGGGGCAGCTGTGTGAGCACAGGGCTAGACAAATGGGGAGAGGAAGTGTCAGCTTACCAGGAAGAGTGTCCGGAGCTGAAGTCTGCATGCATGGCCAGTGTCCCTGTCCTTTTGTGTTTCAAGCAAGCGGCAGGAGGCTGGGACTGAGGGCACATTTGGCACTCCACACGCACCGCAGGAAAGCTGCAGACATCAGGCAGGACTGGGACAGCAGCCCCTCTGCCATTTCAAATGACGCGCTCCATGCGCCTCTGTACTTACTGACTGGCTGTGTCTGCAGGCAGGGGGCAGGACCTCTGCTGCCTAGCAGCCAGTCACAGCAGCAGCCACAACAGGGAGAAAGAAGGTCCCGCAGTTTAAAGAGCGCTGTGGGACCAGGGTCGGACTGGGACACCAAGGGCCCACCAAGGAAGTTTCAGCCTGGGGCCCACCCCCTCTCCTCCTCCTCCTCCCTCCCCCCCCCCCCCCCCATTTTGAGGCTCACACATGTAATTGTGCCCAATTCCCCCCCTTCCAAGCTGCGCCCCCCTCCAGTTGCGTAGCTAGGGTGTTTGACACCCGGTGAGGATAATTTACCAACACCCCCCCCCCCCCCCCAAAAAGCAAAGCGCGCAGCGACAAAAAAAAATGGGTGTGGACATGACATCACATGGGTGGGGGGTAATTGTAATGTAACTGTAACAGTAAGGCAGTGGGCTAATATAGGTAGCCAGAATAGTTTCCCTCAGCATAGGTTAGATAGGTAGGTGCCCCCAGTATAGGTTAGTTAGGTAGGTGCCTCCAATATAGGTAGCCAGTATAGTTGCCACCAGTAAAGGCTAGCAAGGTAGATGCCCCCAATACAGGTTACATAGGTAGCTGCCCCCAGTATAGGTTACATTGGTAGGTGCCTCCAGTATAGGTTAGATAGGTAGCTGCCCCCAGTATAGGTTAGATAGCTAGCAGGGTGAGAGGGCGGGCAGATAGCTAGCCGGGTGGGCAGATAGAAAAAAGGGGGAGGGGGAAGAAGTGGTGCGGTCATGGAAGAATTGGGTGTGGTCATGGACCAGAATGTGGGTGTAGTCATGGGTGGAGACAAATTTGCATGAATGGTGGGACATTAGATTAGGACAGTGGTGGCGAACCTTTTGAAGGCAGAGTGCCCAAACTGCAACCCAAAAGTCACTTATCTATTGCAAAGTGGCAACAGCAATTTAAACTAAATAAAAACGTTTTAACTCATACATGAACATTATGGAAAATCCAAGTTGAAAATAAACTGTGAAGATAAACAATTTCATCCATCCTACTCCTGAAAAAGGTATTCTTTTTTTTTTTTTTTTTTTTTAGAACCTCCCAGTTTTATTTTCTGTTTTAAAAAGCTAAAAAGTAGCTATTGTCTCATATGATGATGATTCAGCTTTTTCCATAGTCTCGCAGTTAGCAATCATGTGACCCTCAACAAGACAAATTCAGCAATCATGAGGTCCCCCATCAAGACAAAATCAGCAATCATGAGGCCCCTAACAAGACAAATTCAGCAATCATGAGGCCCCCAACAAGACATTCAGTAACCATGAGGCCCCCAACAAGACAAATTCAGCAGTCATGAGGCACATAAATAAACAGCATTTCACATAAATAGGCAGAATGCCCCCTTAATATGGTAGACACCTCTCACCTGGCTTCTGAATTCTCCTCTACTGGCTGCTGTGCCAGGCAATACTGTTTTTGGCTGGATTGGGGATGATGTGTGGGCTGAAAGGCCTGGCGGTGATGCTGTGGCCGGCCTGGCGGTGATGCTGGGCTGTACTTGGCTGGTTGAAGTAAATGTTGGCCTGACTGTTGGTGGTGATGCTGTGGCCTTTTTGACAGTGATTCTGGGCTGGTTGGCTGGTGGTGATGCTGGGCTGGCCTGGATAGTTTAGGTAGTGACAGGTGCACCCTAGTTTAGGTAGCACCAGGAGCCTCCCAGCTTAGGTAGTGACAGGACCCCCAAGTTTAGGTAGCGACAGGAGCCCCCAGTTTAGTTAGTGACAGATACCCCCCGTTTAGGTAGTGACAGGAGCCCCCAGTGTTTGTAGTGACAGGTGCCCCCCAGTTAAGGTAGTAACAGGTGCCCCCCAGGGTATGTAGTGACAGGAGCCCCCAGTTTAGGTAGTGACAGGGCCCCCCAGTTCAGGTAGTGACAGGTGCCCCCAGTTCAGGTATTGACAGGCGCCCCCCCCCCCCAGTTCAGTTAGTGACAGGTACCCCCAGTTTAGGTATGACAGGAGCCCCCAGTGTATGCAGTGACAGGGACCCCCCCCCCCGGTGTATGTAGTGACAGGGCCCCCCAGTATAGATAGACAGGTCTATAGGTGTCCCCAGTTTAAATAGCCAGATCTATAGGTGTCCTCAGTGGCAGCGGAGAGAGAAGAGAAGCGGTGGGGAAGGGAGGACGTTTCCCCCTCCCCCTTCCCTCACCTTGGGGCTCCCCCTCTCTCGCTCCCCCCTTTAGAATTAAGTGATGCGGCAGGCAGCGCCGCTGTGCCTGCCGCTTCTTTTCTCTCTCCGCTGCCACCCCAGGGCGGGCGGGCCAGCCACGTCCGGGTAGCTAGGGGGGGGCAGCAGCTAGCCAGGGGAGTGCGCATGCCCCATTTTGCCCTATGTAGGGACGCCCATGGCATGGTAGGCAGATAGGTAGCCGGGTAGGCAGTTATGTAGCCGGGTGGGAGGGTAGGCAGATAGGTAGCTGGGTGGGAGGGTAGGCAGTTAGGTAGCCGGGTAGGCAGTTATGTAGCCAGGTGGGAGGGTAGGCAGATAGGTAGCTGGGTGGGCAGTTAGGTAGCCGGGTGGGAGGGTAGGCAGTTAGGTAGCCAGGTGGGCAGATAGGTAGCTGGGTGGGCAGTTAGGTAGCCGGGTGGGAGGGTAGGCAGATAGGTAGCTGGGTGGGTAGATAGGTAGCCGGGTGGGCAGATAGGTAGCCGGGTGGGCAGATAGGTAGCCGGGTGGGAGGGTAGGCAGATAGGTAGCCGGGTGGGCAGATAGGTAGCTGGGTGGGTAGATAGGTATCCAGGTGGGCAGATAGGTAGCCAGGTGGGCAGATAGGTAGCCGGGTGGGAGGGTAGGCAGTTAGGTAGCCGGGTGGGCAGTTAGGTAGCCGGGTGGGAGGGTAGGCAGAAGGGTAGCCGGGTGGGAGGGTAGGCAGTTAGGTAGCCGGGTGGGCAGTTAGGCAGATAGGTAGCTGGATGGGCAGTTAGGTAGCCGGGTGGGCAGTTAGGTAGCCAGGTGGGAGGGTAGGCAGATAGGTAGCTGGGTGGGTAGATAGGTAGCCGGGTGGGCAGATAGGTAGCCGGGTGGGAGGGTAGGCAGATAGGTAGCTGGGTGGGTAGATAGGTAGCCGGGTGGGCAGTTAGGTAGCCGGGTGGGAGGGTAGGCAGAAGGGTAGCCGGGTGGGAGGGTAGGCAGTTAGGTAGCCGGGTGGGCAGTTAGGTAGCCGGGTGGGAGGGTAGGCAGATAGGAAGCTGGGTGGGTAGATAGGTAGCCGGGTGGGCAGCCAGTTAGGTAGCCGGGTGGGTAGATAGGTAGCCGGGTGGGAGGGTAGGTAGTTAGGTAGCCGGGTGGGCAGTTAGGTAGCCGGGTGGGAGGGTAGGCAGTTAGGTAGCCGGCCCGGGTGGGCAGTTAGGTAGCCGGGTGGGAGGGTAGGCAGTTAGGTAGCCGGGAGGGCAGTTAGGTAGCCGGGTGGGAGGGTAGGC
>NW_027152480.1:97500-126666 GCF_040937935.1 Hyperolius riggenbachi | reverse complement strand
CCAAAATTAGTTGTTGGAATTCTTCTTCTTCCTTCTTCTTAGTTTTACTTTGTTTTGTAATTTTTTTTTACTTCATTTGTGGAAATATTTTATTTTAATAAACACCATAGTTATATTTGTGTTGATGGCATAATAGGTAGGTAGTGGCACATTGCAAGCCACAGCACCTTTTTCTGTGTACCCTGGCGGTAAAACCGACATCAGCAGGAGGAGGAAGTAGTTGTAAGTTGTAGTGTGGTAATAGCTGGTAGGAGAGTGGGTGGGCAGGTGGCAGCAGAAAATAGTTCTTCTGTTCTCCCTGGCAGTGGTAGCAGCACACAGACAGCAGAAGCTCAATGCAGCTACAGGAGGAGGAGTAGTGTGTGTCAGGCAGTGTGATGTGACTGACATAATAGGCCCTGGTTCCTAGCGGTGGTACCAGGGCCGTAAATACACAGCATTAGGTTCCAGACAGCGGTCGTGAAGCCCACATTGTGTCCAATACACAGTTGGGACAGCACAGTTTTAAACCCGGACACCTCTAAATTACAATTTTTTTTTTTTCAAATTGATGCAGCTAATTTTGAGCGTAATAGCTGGTGGCGCATGGGCAGCAGCACCTTGTAATGTGTTCCCTGGCAGTGGAGACACAGACAGCAGGAGGAAATACAACAGCAGGCAGCGTGAGGAGGATGAGTGTGTGGCAGACTGGCAGCAGGAGGGCAGGCAGCGAGACCTAATAGGCCCTGGTTCCTAGCGGTGGTTCCAGGGCCGTAAATAAACATGAGGTTCCAGACAGCGGTCGTGAAGCCCACATTGTGTCCAATACACAATTGAGACAGCACAGTTTTCAACCCGGACACCTCTAAATTACAATTTATTTTTTCTTCAAAATAATGCAGGCAGTGAGGCAGCTATTTTTGAGCGTAATAGCTGGTGGCGCATGGGCAGCAGCACCTTGTAATGTGTTCCCTGGCAGTGGAAACATACAGACAGCAGGAGGAAATACAGCAGCAGGCAGCGTGAGGATGAGTGTGGCAGACTGGCATTTGGCAGCAGGCAGGAGGGCAGGCAGCGAGACATAATAGGCCCTGGGTCCTAGCGGTGGTTCCTGGGCCATAAATAAACAACATGAGGTTCCAGACAGCGGTCGTGAAGCCCACATTGTGTCCAAAACACAATTGGGACAGCACAGTTTTTAACCCGGACACCTCTAAATTAATTACAATTTTTTTTTCTTTCTTCAAAATAATGCAGGCAGCTATTTTTGAGCGTAATAGCTGGTGGTGCATGGGCAGCAGCACCTTTTTAATGTGTTCCCTGGCAGTGGAGACAGACAGCAGGAAGAAATACAGCAGCAGCAGGTGTAAAGTGTGTTTGTGCCACTTCATGTCCCCCTCTCGCCAACAGGGGCCAGGAATTCGCCTTCCACCCAAGCCTGGTTCATTTTGAGAAACGTCAGTCTGTCCACAGACTTGTGAGATAGACGAGATTGCTTCTCAGTGACTACTCCACCGGCTGCACTGAAGCAATGCTCTGACAGTACGCTGGAAGGGGGGCAGGAGAGCACTTCCAGGGCGTACTGCGCAAGCTCGCTCCAGATCGGCAGGTGCTTGACCCAATACTCCATGGGATCAACAGGGGCAACGCTGTCAAGCCCGCTGAAGGACCCCATGTAGTCAGCCACCATGCGGGTCAAGTTCTGTCTGTGACTGGAGAAGGATGCTGCTGCAGGCACCTCCTCTCTAGTCCTTGGCAGCTCTACACTTTTGTAGAGCTCGTTGGTCAGAGACAGCAGGTCTATGGTGCACATGCGCTTACTGCTGGTGGATGCAGCCACCTGCTGCTGCCTCTGTGCTGGCTGGACAGTGGGGGTGGATGGCTGAGGGAACACGGGAGGGTAGGAGGCGCCCTTGGAGGTACTTCGGATCGCAGGCTTATGAGGCGCCCGAGACGAACACTTCTGACACTAGGCACGAAACACGACCTGATGAAGCGGTTGTATACCGCGAAACGCGTTGTCATTTTAAAGTGCTACAATAAATTCTCATTTTACCCAATCATATGAGAGTGACTACTTATTAAGGTAGGATCTTTCCATATTTCTGAAACAACAATTAGAGAAACTGGCAGTTCCAAAATTGGAATATATGAATCTAACTCTCATCTAAACCTATAGAATTGTTATATGCATAAATAGATGTACTAAACCCTAAGTGTGATCCGAAGTACCTCCAAGGGCGCCTCCTACCCTCCCGTGTTGACTACCTCCCCTGGGACCAGGGGCCACCACCTTGGCAGGTGGTATTTTTTCTAAGGAGCTGCGACCGACAACATCTCGTCACAAGGCCGAGTGGGGACGGTACTTCCCCACACGCTTGATACAGTGGTTGCTTTATATGCAACCAAGCCTTGTGAGTATATACGATCTCTTACTTACTAAAGAAAAATCTAGTCGTGTGATACTGCACCAGATTGGGCTCCCGGTGTCTTCCCGCCCCTTTCTATTTCCTCCAGCACACATGGCTGAGGGAAGGCTTCCTCCAAGCGCTCAACAAGGGACAGCTGCAAATCCCTCATTTGTTGCGCACGGTCTCCTCCTGCAGGCAGGAACTGGCTGAGCTTCCCCTTCAGACATGGGTCCAGCATCATGCAGATCCAGATGTCCTCCCTCTTCTTCATCTGGATGACCCTTGGGTCCAAGCGCAGGCACCTCAGCATGTGCGCTGCCATTGGGAAGAGTCTGGCCATGTCTGCTGGCACATCATCTGCAGCCCCAGAGCCGACAGTGCTGTCCTCCTCCTCTTCCTCTGCCTCCTCCACCTCATCCTCTCGCCACCCTGCACCAGTCCAGCTGCGCTCTGCTGCTCCCCCTCATCAGCAGCAAGGTCAGGGGCCTCCACCAACTCCGAGCCCTCCTCCTCAGAGGTGGCCTGTGAAGCTGCCTGCAGCTCCTGCTGGTCCAAGGCTGCCGCTCCCTCTTCCACCAGTGCATACAGGGCCCTGTGCAGCACACACACCAAGGGGACCCACTCTCACACCATTGCATGGTCCCTGCTCACCATGTTGGTGGCCTGCAGGAAGGGTGCCAGGACTGAGCACACCTGCTGCATGTGCCCCCAGTCCTCCGTGGAGATGGACGGGAGGTTGGTGGCGGCACACCCAGTTGCAGTGAGGGAGGCAACTGTTGCTCGTGCAACGTACTGGCTGACAGCCTGCCTCTGTTCAACCAGACGCTCCAACATCGCCAGGGTGGAGTTCCAGCGAGTTGGAACATCGATCATGAGCCGGTGCTGTGGCAGGTGCAGCTCCTTCTGCACCTCTTCCAGGCTCACTACAGCTGCAGGCGAGTGCCGGAAATGACGCACAACCTTCCTTGCCGCTTCAAGGAGTTGGTCCATCCCCTGGTAGGTCCGCAGGAACTTTTGGACTACCAGGTTTAGGACGTGCACCAGGCAGGGGATGTGGGTCAGGTCTCCCTTGTTGATTGCATCAACCAGGTTTGCCCCATTGTCGGACACCACCTCTCTGACTCTGAGGCCTCTGGGGGTCAGCCAAGGTCCTCTCCTGCTCTCGGAGTTTGGCCAGGACATGGTTTCGCCGTCCGTTTGGTCTTCCCCAGGCTGACCAATTCCAGCAGCACTTGGCAGTGGCGGGGCCTTACGCTGCTGCTGAGGCGGGGGGCGCTGACCCTGCATGGTGGCACCACCCACTGCATTGTTGTTGCTGCTGCTCTGACAGTGCACGATGCTGCTCCCCCCTCCTCACCCCCTTCCACCAAGCTGACCCAATGCGCAGTGAAGGACAGATAGCGGCCTGTCCCAAACCGGCTGCTCCACGAGTCCATGGTGACGTGGACCCTTTGACCCACCGCGTGATCCATCTCTCTCCCGACATTGGCCATCACAGAGCGGTGAAGTGCAGGGATGGCCGTGCGTGCAAAATAATGTCGGCTGGGGATTAGCCAATCGGGGGCTGCACACATCAGGAGCGCACGCATGTCTCTCCCCTCCTGCACAAGGGAATAAGTCAGGAGTTGGGAGCACATGGCCCGTGCCAGCAAGCCGTTCAGCTGACGCACACGACGGCTGCTGGGAGGCAGAACCCTGACCACCCCCTGGAAGGTGTCGCTGAGCAGGGTCTGGCGACGCCTTTTGCTGGCACGGGAATCACTGGAGGGAGCAGAGGAGGCCATTGAGGACTGGCTGCCAGAACAGACCTCAGTGTCGGTGGCAAGAGTTGCAGAAGGAGGAGCAGTGCGTTTCTGATGCACTCCCGCTAGTGCTGCTGGAGGAGGTGGAGGAGAGTGGGTGGCTGCTGCCGACGGCTTCGCAGTGGTGGCGGGTCTGCCACTGCCAGCTTCTTTCAACTTCATGAACTCCTCATGCTCATGGAAGTGTTTCCCTGCCAGATGGTTCACCAGAGATGTGGTGCCATACGCAGAGGGCTCCTTCCCTCTGCTGGCAGCACTGGTTGCAGGTGGCATACTTGCACTCCACATATGGCAGGGTGAAAAAACTCCAAATTGGGGAGGTGAAGTTGCCCCTTCGGCTGGAAGGTGCTGCTGCCGCTGGTCTGGGGGGTGTGGGGGGGGGGGGTTTCTTGGTGCGGCTGGTGGCACTGGCATAACTCTCCGCCTCCAGATCAGCACCCTGTGTGGCCTGCATACCATGCCCACTTCTGATCCTGCCTGTGCCTGCGATGCTGATCCTTCTAGCAAGGCCCACAGACGCATCCTCCTCCTCCTCCTCAGAGCTGATGACATCCCCAGGATCTGCCACCCAGTCTCTGTCCTTCACCCTGTCATCATCCTCCCCCTCCGCAAACATGTCCTGCTGGGATGATCCCACAAACTCCCCTTCTGCATGCATGGGCTGAGGGACAGTCACCACTGTCTGACTGTCCAAAGCATCATCCCCCAAAGTGCCCATCAGCATTTCTTCCTCCTCCATTGCCAATTCTGCCGCAACAGCACTCCATAGCCCCGCTGTGCTTGGGGATAAGAAGGTGCTGAGTGACAGGATGCTGGTGTTGCCCGCTGGGGCTAGAGAACTGCACTCCTCCTTCTCCTCCTCCTCCACCTCCTCAGGCAGTGCTGGGCGGCTGCTGCTGCTCTTGCGAACAGGAGTGGTGGCGGGGGTGGAGGACTCGGTTCCAGAGCTAATGGTGGCCTACTCATCCACCATCAGTTCCACCACAGCGTCTGCATCCTTCTCCTCAATAGTACGGCTACGACCTGGCGGTGGGAGGAACATCTGCTCCACACGCTGCTGCTGTGTCTCTGCAGCGTGACTCCCAGCTGTTGGGCGGCCAAGGCGTCCACGGCCAGTGGCTAATGGCGGAATAGCTACTGGTGCAGACGCAGACTATACTTTATGTAGTATTGAGTCATTCCCTTTGGATTTAATAGAAATGTGAATAGTCTTTTCATTGATGTAACCATGTCTGCTCACCATTACAGTGACATCATTAATTATAAGTGATGTGGAATCCTGCCATCGGCAACTTTATATAGTGCTTCTCCACGTGTAGCCGATGACGTACAGTCTGTGAACCTATACCTGGGTACTTACAATACAGTCAGCTTTGGCTGGATAGCTGTAGTGACCTCACATATACCTGCTTGGTGCCGGTGTTGGAGGTGATTTGGAAGTGTACAGCAGCTAACACAGGGGGCAAAAAGACGTATAGGAACAAAACGGGTATCAAGATAAAATGGAAATTAAGAGCCATACGGAGTCTGCCATATTAATTCCTTTTTATGCCATAGCAGTTGCCTGCCAGCCCTGCTGATCCTCTGCCTCTAATAGTATTATCACTAGCCCCTGAAGAAGTATGCATCACATGTGTTGCGTTTGACTGTAAAGTCACAACTGAGTATAGTAGCTGCATGCTTGCTTCGGGTGTTATTCAGATACTACTGCAGCACAATAGCATAGCAGGGCTGCCATGACAACTTGGCTTGATTAATGGGACTTACATAATGTCCGCATCAGAATAAGTATTGTTTCTTTTCCCCTTTCATGTCTAAAGTATAACAATAGTGCTACAAGTCCCTTTTTCTAATGTGGACATGGGTACTAATGTCCTTTGGTCCATATGTCTGGTCCACAGCCATCTGCGAGCGTCATGTACACTTGAAACTGCCTAAGGTTGTGCATGCTGCTGTGTTTACTGTGGTTGCCATGTCCATATATTAAACAACACCACTTAATGCATTCACATGGTGGTGCAGTAGGTAGTTGCCGTCACAGCAAGTACTGTGTGAGTCCATGGAGGGTGTTCCAGGATTGATGATGTGTGGGGGTCCCACTAATGTGTGATGTACAATCTAACTCTGTAACTTATAGTCAACCTAAATTATGTTACAGACTTCATTGTTTACCATACGTATGACAGTACCAACTGGTTTTACTAGTAACATATGAGTTCCTTACTGTTGATGTTTGTTTTTTTGCATTTGTAGGTGAATCAGGGTATCCTTCCTTGCCATGGCTTTTGACGCCAGTGTTGCACCCAACTACAGCACCAGAGCAGGCTTATAATCTAGCCCATAAGAAGACACGTTTGGTGGTGGAGAGAACATTTGGGGTCATTAAGTCCCGTTTCCGTGCTGTGTCTCTGTCTGGCGGGTTCAGCAGGTACTCTCCAGCTGAAGTTGGTGACATGTTTGTAGGCAGCTGTGTGCTGCATAACATAGCACGGAAAGGAGGATTAGAATTAGATGAAGAAATGCAGCCTGATGATGATGTCCCTGTGGATCCGGTGCAACACCAGGGCCGTGGAACAGCTGTGCATGCACGCCTCATACATGCCTTCTTTTCTAGTATGTCAATTCTATACCCCCATTTTGTGTGGTTGTTTAACCACTTTGTCCTCCTTGACGTATAAAAACGTCAAGGAGGACAGGCGCGCTCCCGCGGCCGATCGCGCGCGTGCACGCGCACTCCCGGCCGCGGAGTCGGTAGCCACGGAATCAATGTGTCGGGCTATGGAGCCCGATCATTGGTTCCTCTCCCCCGCTGAAAAAGCGACAGCTTCTCTCGGAAGCTTCGCTCTTTCTGAAGCTGTGTCCCTCTAAGCGTACATTGTACGCTTAGAGTGACGTCATGTAAAAAAAATCGAGATTGCCATCTTGTGGCCAAAAAGTAAAACTACAAGTAAATACCCAAAAAGATTACACTACACCAATATTTCCCCAAATAAAACACTTTTATATCCCACCCTCCCAAAAATGCCCACATAAAATGTTTAATAAAAAAAAAAAAAAAAAAAAAAATTACTATAAAAAAAAAACACAAATATTTACCTAAGGGTCTAAACTTTTTAAATATCTATGTAAAGATGAAATATTTCTCTATTTTTTTTTTATAAGCTTGTAAATAGTGATGTATGCAAAACGGAAAAAATGCTCTTATTTCCAAATAAAATATTGTCGCGATACATTGTGATAGGGACATAATTTAAATGGTGAAATAACCGTGACAAATGGGCAATAACAATACGTGGGTTTTAATTATGGAGGCATGTATTATTTTAAAACTATAATGGCCGAAAACTGACAAAGAATTTTTTCATTTTTTTTCTTATTCTTCCTTTTAAAATGCATTTACAATAAAGTGGCTCTTAGCAAAATGTACCCCCCAAAGAAAGCCTAATTGGTGGCGGAAAAAACAAGCTATAGATCAGTTCATTGTGATAAGTAGTGATAAAGTTATAGGCTAATGAATGGGAGGTGAACATTGCTCGGATGCATAAGCTGAAAACGACTGAGATGTTAAGTGGTTAAAAATGAACTATGTTTGTTGTTCCAGCATTGGTACAGTGATAAGTATTGTCTATTTGTATAGTAAAAAAGATTTTGTGTACTTGTTAGTTCTGTAGGGTACATTACAGGCATTACAATACAAAAGAGTGTGCATGCACTTCCAAGACCACATGTGTGTTGTAAACATTACTATGTTAATGAAAGCGACAGTAATGTATGCAGGAGAGGGATACCCCTTTGTGGTAAATGAAGCTCATGCATATGTTACAGTAGTCTTCATGACATGACCATTTTTGGCCATAAATTAGGTTAGCCATTGGTACTGACTGCACACTGTCTTATCTCCTGCAATGCATGTTTGTTGGTGGCACAAAATGTAATCAACACATACGTTTGCATGTGGATTTGGTATTAGGTGATATGGTTATAAATGTTACAATTGTTGGGTTGAGTTGTGACAAAGTCATAGATTTGCTACACATGTGTTGTGCCACATAGGTTATAAAACCAAGTTAGGAACGGAACAATCATTATACAGTAGTGGTGTTCCAAATTGTTGTGTGATTGTTTTAAACACCTTGCCAGAAGAACACACTCATATAGTCAGCTGATGCTTTTGACAAATTGCTTCACTTTTCCACACATAGTAGTGTGTTCAAAATCTATTTACATCCAAACATTGTACCAAGGTATGTGGTGTGCAAGTACTAACACAACCAGTGCACTATGGAGCCAGATACACATATGTGTTTATAGACACCTAGGTTACACATGATAGTGCACTGTATGTTTGTATGTGATGGTAATTGTACAGCCTCCACATACAAACATATGATCCTAATGTTACACCATGCTAATATGTGTTCAAATAAATATCTGACCAAGTAGTGTACATACATTTTTTGGACAAACATAAAACAGTCATGTAACTTTTGCATAATGATTTATTGTAATTTACAACGTGTAACATAATAACTATATGCACATAATATTGTACCTTTTTCTAAATGTTTGTATGTGTGTTTTGTTTTCAGGATAACACGTCCACATGATGTTCTCTTATCAGCAGAAGCAGCTTTGTGGAGATGCATATTTTTGTGTGGTCTTTATGTGTCATTCTAATTGTTTCATGTAAATAAAACTTTTTTAACACAAAACTTTTACTCTATTCATGGTATTTTGTTACACAGACAGCAGTCAATAGTAACTACATACCATGTATGTTAAGCTTATTGTTACATTACTAGATTGTAACGTGTTTGTGGAAATAGGCCCTTTTTCCTTTCATTCAAAAGTTGTGGCTCAATACTTCTATGCTGTATAACTGAAATCTTCAGAGCATTTTGTCATTGTGTTTTGTGGCTTCAACTACCAACATACCTTCACACGACAACTTGCACTCTAACTCCTTATAAATGTGCTGACATACACAGACAATTTGTAAATGAAATATTACCTTCATTGTTACATGTGTTAATAACAATCACTTTCAAGGAGAAGTGTAGTGAGAGGTATATGGAATGGTTTTTGAAATGTATGCAAGCAATAAGGCCTGGTGAATGTTGCACATACATTAATGTGAGGATAAGAAGGCCTGAATACGCATCTGTCATAGAAAAGTATTGCTTATCATCCTAAATGTAAAGCTGATGTTGTGTGTGGTTGGTGCTGTTAATTGGAAACAATCAATTTCCAAAATATGTTAAACTTTTAGAGCTTTTAAGGTACATCCAAAAACCATGCTACAGATACATCTACTTAGACTTCACCTGATATTAAGTGAAAAGTTCTGATGTCACTCCAACAACACATACATTGTTGAATAACTATGTTATTGTCTGGTCAATGCAGATGTTCCTATTCCTCAATGGCTACAAATGCCATAGTCATCCAGGAATTACAGTATAATGGTAACTAGTTTCACACTTTAAAAATTAAACGATTAATGGCACTTGGTGCTTTCAAATAACAGCAAAGGGTGTAGTAGGCAGGGAAGGTGAAGGTCAGCATTGATAATAGTTAGGGTTCAAATCTGTAACCTTTATAAAAAAAAATTTGAAACCTAGATTATTTTTGGAAATGCCCACAATCTTATTGTGAATGTCCGAAGGTGTCATAGACATCTCACCTGGATGACATATCAAATGTGCTATCACTCAATAAAGGTTTCCTGCATTCAAAATAAGATGCATTCCATGAGGTTAGGAATAAAAAGTTTCCTAACGTGTTTTGAAATAAGTACTGAATACAAGTCTTACTGTCCAAAATATCTATCAATTATTTATAGCCTTCAAGGGCCACGATTGCAAATGGCATCTTTTTCAGACCCTTTAACATACATGTGTTTTGGACCTAATGTTATGGCACAGTGTATATAGTAAAAACAAAATGTCAGTGTTCACTGGCAAGAATGATTTTTAGCCAGTCACCTCACTAGCTTTCACTTTTCAACACCAATGCAGACCATACCATTGCATACTAGGGAGGCATCTGTTAGTGAAGTTGGAGCTGCCGATATTTGATTCCCTCTCTGGCCAGCTCTTGTTCATGTTTCCACCTTGTAACTGCACTAATGTAGTTACTCTGCTCACATCATCCGCTGTAAAGGCTACGACACACCCTCCTCCGTACAGCGTTGGTTGTGTGCGCTGTGTGTTAATTGGCTGCCCAGCCACCAAGGACTACACAGTGCAGAAGCCGGGCGGGTTGCCATCGGAAGGCCCAACAATCAGAGTCCCTTTCATTGTCAGCTTAGCAAAAGGGGTCCCTGGCAGCTGGCAAGACAATCAACACACAGCGCACACAGCCAGCGCTCTATGGAGGAGGCTGTGTTGTCGAGTTTATGGCGGCTGCTGTGAGCAGAGTAACTGTACGTTACTGCACTTACAAGGTGCAAACACGAAAATGAGGTGCCCAGAGGGAATTAAAAACACTGCAGCTGTAACATCAATAACAGATGCCTCCCTACTATCCAATGGGATAGTCTGCATTGGCCTTGGAAAGTGCAAGCTATTTACTTGACTGGCTGTCTAAAAATCCTTATTGCCAGTTACCAATGATCTTTCCATGTGACTATATACTGTGCAATAACATGACTCGCAAAACAAATATGTATGGTAAAGGCTCGGAAAAACATGCTATTCTCAATAGTGGACCTTTAAGTATAATGTTCTGAAAAAAAAAGGAGCTTACAGATTAAGGTTTATGCTCCGTAATTCCTAATATGTAGTGTCACTGAGTGCAACAGAAGTGCACACTTTATATAGTTGGTGTCCACTCTGGTGGCTGTGTATATGTTTTTTTACACCTACCATAGTAAGGGTTACGTGTAGGATATGGATAGGTGACTGTAGGTTGTGACTGAGCTCATTAAACATGGATTATAGGTGAAAGGTGTGTGTTTATTGAACTTTAATGAATGTCCAATGTTGACTGTATGTATGATAACAAATATGTAAATGTCACTAACCACCCTGGTGAAATTACAACAGGGGGAGCCAGCTGGTTACATATGCCTAGGATGTGTTGGTTGATGGAAGTTGTTGGTGCTCTGTGTGGTCTACTTTCAGTGGAAGGGAATTCTGTAAAGGACATGGGGTAGGGGGGTGGGTGGCAGATAAACTATGATAAAAGGGAGAACATCCGTCTTACACAGATCTCACCTGATGTGGTGGCTGATCTACCCTTATGGGTATTATCAGCTTGCTGGTTTGTGTCCCTCTCACACCAGGGCCCATGTGTGAAGCAGCCTGTTTGTCCTATGGGATCCTGTGGCTTGAAGCTGGATATCCGGCCCAGCTGTCTAAGGGATTGAGCCCCATACAGGCCACAGGTGGGTGCAGCTGTGGTGTTGCAGCCAGTGCTGAGACAACAACTGCTACAAATCACACAGCTGGGCCGGATATCCAGCTTCAAGCCACAGGATCCCATAGGACAAACAGGCTGCTTCCGACCTGGGCCCTGGTGTGAGAGGGACAAAAGCAAGCAAGCTGATAATACCCATAAGGGCAGATCAGCCACCACATCAGCTGAGATGTGTCTAAGAGGGATGGTCTTCCTTTTTCCTTTTTTTTATTCAATTAAACATCAACCACCCCATTTCCATTATTATTATTATTATTATTATTTTTTTTATTTATATAGCGCCAACCTCTTCCGTAGCGTTGTACATAATACAAACAAATAATGGGGAACAAATATACATAAGAAATACAAGACACTGTACAGTCATGACATTGAATAGAGTAAATACAGATACATACATAGTTGATATGTGGTTGGTACATGTACATATGTTAAAATAACAGCAGTATGAGAAACACTAGGAGGAGGTCCCTGCCCTTGCGGGCTTACAATCTAGAGGGTAGTGGGGAGGAAACAAAAGGGAAGGAAACACAAGGATTAGTGGGTGAGCCAGTGTGCCTTCAGTGCTGCCTATAGCAAATTATAGGCTTGTCTGAACAGGTGTGTTTTCAGAGTACGTTTGAAGGTTTCCAGACTTGAGGCATGACGAACCGGCTGAGGGAGAGAGTTCCAAAGGAGAGGGACAGCCCGTGAGAAGTCTTGGATGCGAGAGTGAGACGAGGTGACTAGGCTGGAGGACAAAAGGGTCTCCTGTGAGGAACGGAGGGTCCGGGCGGGGAGGTATCTGGAGATTAAAGAGGAAATGTATGGAGGCAATAGCTTGTATAGAGCTTTGTATGCAAGTGTGAGAAGTTTAAACTGGATCCTTTGGGCAACTGGTAGCCAATGGAGGGATTGGCAGAGAGGGGCTGCCTCAGAGGATCTAGAAGAGAGGTGGATGAGGCGGGCCGCAGAGTTTAGTAGGGATTGGAGAGGTGCCAGTCTGCTTTTTGGTAGACCACAGAGTAGGGTGTTGCAGTAGTCAAGGCGGGAGATGATTAGGGCATGTACAAGCATTTTAGTTGCCTCTTGTGAAAGGAAGGGACGGATTCTGGAAATGTTTTTGAGATGGAAGTAGCAGGAGGTAGTTAAAGTGTTAATATGTGGTTTAAAGGAGAGCTCAGAGTCCAGAGTTACCCCTAGGCAACGAGCTTTGGGGGTTGATGCTATTGGGGTGTTATCTACATTGATTGTGACAATGGGAGGTGGAACAGAGAGCGAAGGTGGAAATATCACAATCTCTGTTTTGCTCATATTGAGTTTAAGGAAGCGGGATGACATAAATGTAGATACAGCGGATAGACATTTGGGAACTTTTGATAGTAGTGTGGAGAGGTCTGGGGCAGAACAATAAATTTGGGTGTCATCAGCATAGAGGTGATATTGAAACCCAAAAGAGCTTATTATCTGTCTCAGGCCATGGGTGTAAATGGAAAAGAGGAGGGGTCCAAGGACGGACCCTTGTGGTACTCCCACAGACAGTGGCCGTGGAGAGGAGTTGGTATTGGCATAGGAGACCATGAAAAAACGTCCAGACAGGTAGGAGTTGAGCCAGGAGTGTGCTAGGCCCTTGATTCCCAGTGTTGAGAGGGTCTGGAGAAGTAGGGTATGATCAACAGTGTCGAAGGCAGAGGACAGATCTAGGAGTATTAGTACCGAAAATCTGCCTTTGGCTTTAGCAGCTAGGAGGTCATTGGCAACCTTAGTGAGAACGGTTTCCGTTGAGTGTTGAGGACGGAAGCCAGACTGGAAGGGGTCCAACAGGGAATTAGCAGAGAGAAAGTTGGACAACTCTGAGTAAATTTGGCGTTCCAGCAGTTTGGAGGCAAAGGGAAGGAGAGAGACTGGCCGGTAATTAGAAAGGGCCGTAGAGTCTAAAGAGGGTTTTTTGATTAGTGGTGTTATGATAGCTTGTTTAAATGAAGAAGGGAAAGTGCCAGTTGAGATGGAAAGGTTAAACAGTGTTGTTAAAGCAGGAATGAGGGGGAGGAGACCTGGGGGATAAGATGAGAGGGAATAGGGTCTGAGGCGCATGTAGTAAGATGAGCTTTAGAGATTAGTGAAGAAAGACGCTGTTCAGTTAAGGCTGAGAAGATTGTTAGCGGGGAGGAGGTATGAGTGCGTGAGTGGTTATGTGGAGAGGGATAGTTGATAGTAGGGGAGCTGCTGGACAGAGAGGAAAAAGGAAGAGGTGATTGGACCGGTGAAGAGGGTTGCTTTAGAAAGCTGTTCTGTAGTGTTTCAATTTTGCTCACAAAATATGCTGCAAAGTCTTCTGCAGACAAGCTTGTGGTTGTAGGGGGAGGCGGGAGGTGGAGAAGAGAGCTGAAGGTGTTGAAAAGTTGTTTAGGGTTATTGGATTGTGAAGAAATAAGTGTAGAGAAGTATGACTGCTCTGCAAGTGAGAGAGTGTCCCTGAGCTGGAGCAGCGTGTTTTTATAGTGGGCGAAGTTATCTGCATTGGTGCTTTTCCTCCACTGCCGTTCTGCTGCCCTGGACTGTCTTTTCAGTTGTTTGATCGGTTCAGTCAGCCAGGGCTGTCTGTTGATGCGGCGGGGGCGGAAGTTGGTGAGAGGGGCGGCTGTGTTCATGACAGCGGTGACTGTGGTGGAGTAGTAGATGGATGCTGACTCCGGGATAGTGTAGGATGACAGGGAGCTCAGGGGTTTTAGAGAGTCAGCTAGGGAGAAGAGGTTGAGGTTGCGATAATTCCTGCATAAGCGTGATGGCTGCACTACAGTAGTTGGAGGAGGCAGGGAGGGGCTGATTGTAAAAGTTATGAGATTGTGATCTGAAAGGGGGAATAAATAGTTATTAAATGTGGAAACTGGGCAGAGTCGGGTAAAAACTAGGTCCAAAGTGTGGCCATCTTTGTGGGTGGAGGTTGAGGACCACTGGGAGAGGTCATAGGATGAGGTGAGTGAGAGGAATTTTGTTGTAGTGGAACAGTTAGTGTCTATGGGGATGTTAAAGTCCCCAATGATGATGGAAGGAATGTCAGTGGATAGAAAGTGGAGAAGTCATGTTGGAAAGTGGTCAATGAAGTTGGAGGCTGGTCCAGGAGGCCGGTAGATGACAGCAACCTGGAAGTGGTGAGGGGAGTAGATGCGGACAGCATGAGCCTCAAAAGAAGAGAAAGCCAGAGAAGGTGCAGGTGCAAGTGGTGTAAAGGAGCAGTGTTCGGAAAGAATTCCCACCCCACCTCCATGTTTGTCACCCAATCTAGGTGTGTGGCTAAACTTGAGGCCACCGTATGAAAGGGCAGCTGGAGACACAGTATCAGATGGGGTTAGCCATGTCTCAGTGAGCCCCAGGAAGGTGAAAGCATTAGTGATGAACAGATCATGGATGTGGGCTAGTATATTTCCTTTATAGGTGTGAACAAATATGTAAGACAGCTAGTAACATGTATCAATCACAACATGCAGCACACATTATTCTGTTGCTCATAATGTTACATTAACATTTGTTTATGAGCTTCTGTTACAAACACAGTGACCATATAATATGTCAAACAAGTTAGCTGAAGTCAATGTCCATATGATGTCTAAATGTGCTCAAAAAATGTCTGCAACAGCAAGTATTGTAACTGGAACCATTACAAGGAAGTGGAACATACTTTCCAACATATATGCTCTTACATTGAAGGCCAAGGACCTGTAACCACAAACACTCGTGATTCTCGGGTGCCTTTGGAGTCCTTACATGTTAATTGGCAACTGACATGGCCAACAATTTGAAGAGCAGTAATATACATGGCGCTATAATATATGCCAAACACTGTGACTGTATCCAAGATCTGAACAAAACACACAATTAGCCAGAGAAGGATGTTTGTACAACATTAATCCAATAATAGGAACAGCCTTCATGGTTATATGTTGTGGGCAACAGGATGCCTAACCTCACCGTCAACCCTGTACATGGTGTGGTTTTAATGACAACAACCATATCATGATGGTAATATGACAGATGTGATCCTGATCCATTACCAATACACTGTGTACACACTGGAATCTGTCCTCAGTGAACAAAGTACTGTACATGTGACACAACGTTTGTTATGGATAGATTAAATATACCTAAGTTAGTGTGCCGGATGCAATATTGCATTCAGGATTGTAATCCACAACACACAGGTTAGACATACCATAGGAAAAGTGCACCCTATGTTACTCCTAGGTGTAACCTGTATATATGTCGGTTGCAAAGAAAACATGTATTGTTGTAACCGGAGCACAATCTACTTCATTGTTATTCAATGTTGAACAATTTCCAGCTGTATTAACCCAATATACATGTCATTCACACAGGACAGCATATTACCATGTGTGTATAAGTGTTTGTTATACACTTCAACAACACAGACTAACAGTGTGTGAATGCTACAGGCTATATAGTGGAGTCTGTACCCTAACTGTGTTAGCTGGACCAGCCAGGATCTTTCAAAATAATATACAATTGTACACACACACTGTTGAATATTATAGGTTTGTTTTTGATAGAAGTAAATTACCATACTATAGTCTTTGCAACTAACGCTATGTTTTTCTGGAGCAAACTTTGGTGGCATCTTTGATATATTACATAATAATACTGTTTTGAGGATAACCAACCCAACAGACAATAATCAGATACTTATTAGGTGGATCAGTGAATAATGGTGCACAGCGCCTATGCATAAAAATGACGCCGCATTAAAAAGATATACTTATCGCTATTTATCGTTAGTACTGCATAATAATGGCGCACAGGGAAAAAAGAACAAAAACGGCACACACTAACATTATTTATCAATAGTGGCACACACTAACGTTATTTATCAATAGTGCCGTTCATTTGCCCAACAGCAGATGTTATTGCCCACAGTAACGTTATTTATCAATAGCGCCCTACATAAGTCAAACTGCAGAAGTTATTTAACTGCAAAACGGTGAATGGATTTCATGTAACACTGACAAGGTTAGGGTTAGGCATTACTGGGGGGGGTCTTAGGGTTAGGCACCATCAGGGGGGTCTTAGGGTTAGGCACCACCAGGGAGGTCTTAGAGTTAGGCACCACAAGGGGGGTCTTAGAGTTAGGCACCACCAGGGGGGGTCTTAGGGTTAGGCACCACCAGGGAGATCTTAGGGTTAGGCACCACCAGAGGGGTGGTTAGGGTTAGGCACCACCAAGGGGGGGGTTTAGGGGTTAGGGATAGGTACAGAGAGGGTTCTTTGTGTTAACGCTAAATAACGATAAGGCTTTAACGCTAAATAACGATAAGGCTTTAACGCTAAATAACAATAAGGCTTTAACGTTCAATAACAATAAGGCTTTAACGTTAAATAGAGATAAGCGGCAAACGGATTAGCGGCAACACCGTGCGCCATTATTCGCAGGCGCCATTTTCAGATGGATCCCTTATTAGGAGACCCATACATGGTATGACCTGTGCATATGGCACATAACATTATGACTACTTCAGTCTGTACACCTCCACGTGTCAGTATGATATTGAAATGACAATCTCCAGCTACTGTATGCTATTTTGATGGGTGAAATGTGTTAAAGGAGTTCTTTAGCCAAAAAAGTAGACAGTTAAAAAATGTGACAGACGACAGGTTTTTGGCCAGTCCATCTTTTTAAGGGGCATTCGCATGGCTTTGTTTGTTTTCAACAGCATTTCCGGAACAGTAGAAAAATGTAAATAACATAATAGTGTGCAAGTGATTCGGGAGGCCAGCTGGTATATTGCTATTTTGATTGTTAAACTGCTGTTCAGGAAATGCGGTTTAAAAAGAAGAAAGCCCTGATAATCCCCCTTAAAAAGATGGCCTGGCCCAAAACCGGTCATCTGTCACATTTTGTAACTGCCTAGTGCCTACTTTTTTTTTCCAAAAAGAACCCCTTTAAAGAGAAACTCCAACCAAGAATTGAACTTTATCCCAATCAGTAGCTGATACCCCCTTTTACATGAGAAATAGAATGATTTTCACAAACAGACCATCAGGGGGCGCTGTGTGACTAATTTTGTGCTGAAACCCCTCCTACAAGAGGCTCTGAATACCGCGGTACTCCTGGCAAACTGCCACAATGTAACAAGGCTCACAGACAGGAAATGGCTGTTTACAGCTGTCTAACAGCTAGAAACAGCTAAATAACCTGCCCACAGTATCAATGTCACCATGTAATAAATGTCAGAATGTGAATCTGGGAGAGGAAAGATTTTACAATGAGCAAACACTGACAATCATTTATACATAATTATTGTAAAAATGAAGCACTTTTTTATTACATTATTTTTACTGGAGTTCCTCTTTAAGTAACATAGCATATCTAAAGCACCCGAAAAATAGACCGCACACAATAGCACTTATGTACACATAATGAAGGTATTTGCTCTCTTAGTAGCTCCTTTGTAAGGTTTTTTTCAAAGTATAAAGTAATAATCCACCAGATACTTAGCTAACTTTTGCTTGCGTGCTATTGACACTTTCTAATCCAAAACCCACACACATAGAAGAATGGCAATGTTGTACTTTCTTACCTACATTACTAATCAGTAGACACTTCCCCGAGGATGTCGTCTGCCTCCCTAGAAACACTGACTCATCCCAGACTTACAATATTACTCAGCAAATTTTTAAGATCAGACAAATATAGCAGCTTCTGCTCTGTATACAGTTGTGTGGATGTTGAACTTTGAATCAAACAAATATTGCTCTTTGTCTGCTGTTCTAGTTCTACAAATTAGTTTAGGATTTTTCCTTACTTCACCACTAGGTGGAGGTGTGTAATCATCTAGTGTCTGTTGTGTGTGTTCTTCATTAGTAGCCTGTGTAAGTTGACTACCGGTTTGTTGTGTGTTTTGAGTCAGGGATGTATATGTGCCACTCTGCTCAGCATCATTACCATGTACAAGCATTAGGTTATCATCTTCATTTTTGTCATCGAGTTCACAGATGAGGTCTGATAATGGATGTACATCACTGTCTGAAGGATCAGAAAATATGATGTCGTTGTCTGGCGTAGGAAATGTTGACTCGTTGTCAATATTCTCTACAATACACACAATATACTATTCAATTGCATTGTGACTAATAACATATACTGTATAACACAGTGCATAAACATGCAACACAGGTATAATTGTTCTTACTAACAAATATTACAGTAAACTTTAAAATGTACATATCAGTTTGTGGTAATTATTAATATATAAATAGACTTCACACACATACAATCTACATAATGTAGACTTTAATGTACATTGCCATGACATCAATGGCAGCCTCTAGCGTGGGCCGAGAGAGGACATGGAACCCTTAACTATTTACTCTTTCCCCTCAAACAGGGGTGGCAGGAGGGAGAGAATGGGAGATAGAAGAGGAAGCTGTGTGGACAGGGGGGAAGGGGGGGGGGCATTCCCCCATCCCACCCCACACCTTGGTGCTCCCCCTGTCACTCATTTTCCCCATCAGATAGCGGCTGCCAGCACTATATAAACACTTTGTTCTTCCCAGGGCGGGAAAACAAGACATCTGTGCGCAAGTGCCAGTACTCTGGTCTACTGTAGAGCAGAGTAGCGGCGCTCAGATCTGTTACTCTCTCAGCCAGGTAAGCAGGAAGTGTTATTCCGCTGCTGACAGGCGCTATCTGACGGGGCAAGCAAGACAGGGAGGGGCAAGGTGAGAGAAGGGGGGGTTCAATGGCTCCCCTTCCCCAATGGCCACACAGCTTGCTCTTCTGTCGGCCATTTTCTAGCTCCTGCCACCACACCTGAGGACATCGATACCCCTGGCTATAGTGGGGTAGGCTATGTCCTGACCATATCTACTGGGGACACCTATAGACCTGGCAACATATACCCTTGCCTACAAATACTGGGCACATATACACCTGCCTAAATATATTGTGGACAGAGAGACCATTCTGTCATTATCTGCATTTATGTTGTGTTTAGGCATTTTGTGTGTGTGGGGGGGGGGGGGGATGGAAAATCATTACGTGGTATAACTACAGTACAGTTATCCCCGTTCACATGTCGTCATGACAAGGGCCATTTGTTTTCCACAAATGCCCACATTATTGATGGCACCTTAACATTTGTGACTGCCCCCTGATATGTGGCTGCCTACAACCAGCCCTAATGACATCCGTAATGTTATACAATGGGAGTGTTTAACATGGTCATAATGTAATTCTGTTGGTAGCACTTTTTCTGAACTAACTAAATTACTGTGGCGAGTATAAGCTTACATTTATGTAATTGTCATGATATATGTATGTGCATAGTTTTAATGCTTTGGATGTCCTCAGCTATGCCCATGAAAGATGCTTGTGAAGTTTATACATTGCACTTTAGCACAATACATTACACACCACTAAATACACATATTTCAGTCGAAATGTATCAGTTATGTACGTTTTTTTTGCGTGAACGAATCCAACCCTCCTTTAATGCCTCGAATTGAGTCTGGATCTATTAGTGCACGTAGCTTCTCTTCATATGCTTTATAATACATTTCACAGCGACCACCGTTTTTTTCCTGCAAAAACAATAACAGCATTTAAAATGACACTCTTGATACACCATTGTTTGGATATACACTGTCGGCATATCAACATAGAGAAAAGTGCGTAATGTTGTTTCACATTCTATTCAGACACAACTGTAACTACAATTACTAGTCTACTCTCTTTAATTGCTGTATTGTTTTGTTGTTATGACTCATTGTTGAAATTATGATTTCACAGTCATTCACCCGTTAAGTAAGCATAGTAGCTGATGATTCAAACCAGATGCACAAGGGGCATGCTTGCCCTTTAAAGTGAGGCAGAGATGAAGCACCCTCATGTATGTTAGCATATAGATCAGTGTGAACATTACAATAAAAAACTACAATGTTTTCATTGTGATTGTGCACTGCACAGCTTGTTTGTGTGGTTAAAGTTCCAAACTCATCAACTCAGCATTCTGTCTGGCTTTGCTATAATAGCTCAGCTATAATGATTCCTGAGCAGAGCCAGCAGGGGGAAGGCTTTAACTTGAAAAGACGTGAGAGAACACAGACTGCGCTATAAATATTCCTGACCAAATCCACAATTAATGGTCAGTCGTGATTTTTAGCAGGCCGCATTCTAACAAAGCTGTGCAGTGCAAAATAAAACAGAGCAAGGTAGGTGTTTTCTGCAAAGTTACCAGTGATATATATGTTCAAAGACATGAGTGTGATTCGTCTCTGGTTCCCTTTTACACACATCATCTTGTAAACAAACAGCTACAATGATTGTTCAGCAGTACCAGAATGCATAGTCAGTCATGGTTTGTCAGAGGCCTGGCCAAATACAAAAATTACAGTGATAAATGGTACACACACGAGGATTGATGAAGCATATAAAGTTCACTATGACATATATAATATCAATCATTAGGGACCTTTGTGTATAGTTCACTTAGAATGCTCATGACTTTGTGTACCTTTGTTTATGTTCATCCGACATCTTTTTACAAACATCACGTTTGAGGTCTTGAAATCGCTTCTTCACATTAACGACATCTCTTTTGCACACCCCCACACTATTAACAGCTTCCAATATTGATAACCATTGCTCACGTCTCCATGAACTGTCTGCGCTTCTTCACCCCTATAAGTCGGTCATATAAAGGGACCAATTCCTCCACCAATTTCATGTTCTCAGCACTTGTGAATCCAGCTTTACGGCAGTCTTTTTTGTTGTCTTTCTTGCTGTTCACATCTTCAGCAGAACTTAAGTCAGTCGAGGTTTGGATTGTCACTCTGTTAACTTGTGGAGGTACAGGTCTCTTCTTCGGAGGAATGTGGGATAATTGAGTGAGGCTAAGGTTTTTTTTGGTGGCCTCAGGCCGGCACTGTTTTTGGCCACCATATTTTTTTTGCTCAATTCCTCCCCACCAAACCATTCATTTTCATCATTAGTGTTCTTTTCTCCCTGTGTGTAAAGAATCAGACAAGGTCAAATTGGAAATGGAGACCTCATTAGTGAGTAAAAAACAACATAATATTCAAAGCACAAAGACTTTGTAGATGAGCAATAAAAGAATAAGAATTTACAATGAAACAGACCAATAAAACCCTCAGATTAAAGGACATCTATATAGATAGAGAGAGAGAGAGAGACACAGACAGACAGAGAGACAGAGAGAGACAGAGAGACAGACAGAGATAAAGAGAGAGTGAAAGAAAGAGAGAGAGAGAGAGAGAGAGAGAGAGAGAGAGAGAGAGAGAGAGAGAGAGAGAGAGAGAGAGAGAGATAAAGAGAGAGTGAAAGAAACAGAGCGAGAGAGAGAGAGAGAGAGAGAGAGAGAAAAAAACAAAGAAAGGAAGAAAGAAAGACAGAAAGAGAGAGAGACACAGAGAGATATGTAAATATCACTAATCCACCAGCCAGATGTGAATTGTGTTATTGACTAATCATGTTGGTTATTAACATTCCTAATACAATCCTCAACTGAACATTCAGTCTTGGCTTTCAGAAGATGTATAGAAGCAACGTCTGTGTTATGTGTTGTATGTGAAAGAACAAGGCTGCCCCCTTGTGGCACTGGGCACTAATCATTCTTGACACAGCATTATAGTAAAGTCTGAGTCAACACTGAGTGGCAAAGTTAATTATGCATGCTTTTTAAAAAGCTGACCATTCCATGACAACAATACACAGCAGGGTAGATGTATTGTAAAATCTCCCCAAAGACATATATAATACAATACATGAGGGTGCTCCATATCTGATTGACGTTAAATATATTCAGATGAGGGTATGCAAATATCGCTCCACTTACTGTGTACTTGGTTATTTGTTGCTATTAGGGTATTGATTTCAAATAGTAATGAGACATAGCTTCATTTGTGAACTATGTGTGTAATCTGAACATAACAAAGGGATGTTGGGTCAAAGATGTTGCCATTCAGTGATGATAGTATTGACATGTACCTCATTATCCAGATCATACACAGGGTTGCGTGCCACTTTTTTGGAACGTTGCAGTACTTCTTGAGTGACACTTATATCTTCCTTTCTTTTTTTTGAAAGTACATAACTTTTAGATGTAGGATGCATCTTTGTCTGTAATGTGTTCAAAAATAAAATTACATAGCTATCACAAATCAATCCATTCTACATGCAACATATAAATAACTGCCATATTTGGACAATATTCACAACCTTCTTTCATGTGTCACATACAATGGCTTAACATCCGAACACAGAATGGACATGTTAGACAGGAGTGTAATAACCTTATAAACACTCCTTGTTTGAACTTACAGCTCACAAGCCATATAGAAATGATGTGGCAACATTACATGAATGTTGGACATGAAAAAATAATGTGATTTACCATTAAGTCCACTTCAATCATGTACTGGCTAATTATATGTCATGTTTCAAGGATTCATAATGACATCATCACAGCTCGGGTAGTAGATTAATTGATAGAAACCCCCCAAAAAATACCTTTGTAATGTTTATTTTTAACACACTAAATGTGCGTTTGTGGGGTCATGGCCATTTGCAAGCATGTGTGTCACATGTATAAATGTGTGCTAGTTTGAATAGACATTGAGTACTACACGGCCTCAGAAAAGATGTAAAGGTCTGTATGGGTTGTAAAGCCATATGTGTTAGGGCCATGTGACACACATACATGTCAACACATATAATTAGAGTGATAACACAACTAGTGCTATGTGCCACAAGATTACAAATAGTCATCTTACCATTTAATATTTACATTATGTACATTCTGAGGATCTCGACGTCTTTTCAACATGCCAAGGCGCTTTGAGGTATTTGGAACATCAGATTCGTCATCACTGAGTAGAATGTTTTTAATTTTCTGTACAAAAAAAACCCACCAATTCACATAAATACATATAACGATATGTCCATACATGTAACATGCACACATTTGACAACAACATCCTCAGTAAATCAAACACTTCACATAACAATATGTACATCATGCACGTGACATCAGTTGACCCTTGACCATAGTGTTGATCATGAAAGCACATATGTAGTATACTAATAGACATTTTTATGAAGTGTCCAGGCCTACGCCACTGGACACAGAGGCACAAATTCTGTATAGGTAGTGTCATGACTACTCCCCCCTCCCTCCAATGTAGGTAAGCAGATAACTGCATTAAGGGAGCACTTTACCAAGCTCCAATTTATGTAGAGCTAGGCAGGTCACCTTGACAATGCAACATCCGTCAGTTAACACTCATTTCTCTGGTAATTTCCAGTGAAAACACGTTATCTTCCCCTCCGTTGCCAACATTGGGCGCTGTTCATGTGTCCCTCCAATCCGAGTCTCACACATCACCCCCTCAGCATGTTACAAGCGCAAGTCACGGTGAAACAGGAAGCTTCGACTTGTCTGGAGATGACCAGAGATGTGGTGGACTGGCAGATGCTATTCCACTTCCTCCACTTCCTACGTTGCAGTCCTGCCCATGTCTGTAACTGCCACACACAATGCCAACATGCACAGACACCAGAGGGGCCACTGCACAGGCTGACAGCACTGGACCACGCTCAAAAACTTCATTCTATACCTGCACTACAACATCTGCAAGCTTGGAAATGCTGTAGCAGTAAAGGCAGCTGTTTGGCTTACCTTGTCCCTGCGCTGCCCTAGGCCAGGGCCTACGTAACCTTCTCTTAAATGAGGGCCGGAGTTTAGTTACACAAGGGCAAACCACAAATGAAATACCATATCACCATCGCTATTAACATAATTACAGAACAATATAATGCTATACACTATAGCATTACACATGTCATTTCAGTTAAATTGTCTACTTTAAAATAGCTAAACTACTATCAATAACATATTTAAGTGACAAATGAATGGCTGGACCAAGACATTCTATGTTCCTGCCACATTTCTGAACACTCATCCTTTAGAGACAAAATGTCACCCTAAATATTCCGTCCACAAGTACAAGCAATGTACAAATAACAAATACTATACCCGTTTCTGCAGCTTCTTATTGATGCGACATTGCAATTGGCTTGACGGGAACGGATGGTGCATAACATCCTCCTGAGGACCAACAATAATACACATCATCAGATACACAACAAACACCTATGTGCATCACATAAATAAACATCACACATAATGATATGATCACTTACATCAGTCTTAGATTCCGATACTTCAACCTCAGACCCTACATTAAGATTATGAGCCTGGAGACAGACGAAAAAAATACAATGTTGACCATGTTGACATATTCAACCTGCACACAATACTATGTTCCTAAATATATGGGGGGGGGGGAGGGAGAGAGAGAAAGACAGACAGACACAGACAGACAGACAGAGACACACACACACACACACACAGAGAGAGAGAGACAGAGAGACAGAGAGATAGACAAAGAGACACACAGACAGAGAGAGAGAGAGAGAGAGACAGACAGACAGACACAGAGAGAGAGAATGTAAGAGAGAGAGAGTGTAAGAGAGAGTGTAAGAGAGAGATTGAGAAAGAGAGAGTGAGAAAGAGAGAGAGAGAGAGAAAGTGAGCGAGACACCGAAAGACAGAGACAGACACAGACAGACAGAGACAGACAGACACAGACAAAGAGTGAAAGAGAGAGACAGAGTCATAAAGAGACAGAGTGAGAGACAGACACACAAAGAAAATAACCAAACAGAGAGAGAGAGAGAGAGAGAGAGAGAGAGAGAGAGAGAGAGACAGAGAGATATACAGAGAGAGAGAGAGAGAGAGAGAGAGAGAGAGAGACAGAGAGACAGAGAGATACAGAGAGAGAGAGAGAGACAGAGAGATATACAGAGAGAGAGAGACAAAGACAGAGAGAAAGAGAGAGAGAGAGACAAAGACAGAGAGAGAGAGAGAGAGAGAGAAAGAGAGAGACAGAGAAGAGAGACAAAGAGACAAAGAGAGAAAGAGAGAAAGAGAGAAAGAAAGAAAGAAAGAAAGAGAAAGAAAGAAAGAGAGATAGAGACAGAGACAGAGACAGAGAGATACAGAAAGTGAACGCCAAACAGAACGAAAAATGAAGAGAGTCTGCGATATATAAACACACATTTACATGTGAAATACAACATTTTGGCGCACATACTAATTAAAAGTACGCATCCACGCACATGCAATCTAATTACATACCCCCCCACACTCCCCTGCCACAATACAACCAGCGCCCCAGTGAAAGGCACAGCTAGGAGCTGCAGCTCTGCCTCTCAGCGCGTCTGTCAGGGCGGAACAACGCCTCTCCACCGCACTTCACAGTCTTCCTTCACTGAGAGGGGCGGGGGAGAGGCAGAGTTCCGCCGAGGATCGACGCACATGGAGCCAGAGCTGCAGATCATAGGCCTGCCTACAAGAAATGACAAATCCACGACCACAAAAGTCTTCTGTTTTGCAGGGGTCAGTGAGAGTGGATTTAGAAAAAATACTATGGAGGTGATGATGCGTTCTCAATATGCCTAGCATGATAAACACATATTCCGAATAACATATACATTTCTGATGTCCAAAATTACATCTAACAGCCATACAATGAACATTACATCAAACATATGTACTTATGTGGCCCAAATCAGAGAGCTTCTTTAGCTCCTTCTGCGACATATCCACGCACACGACAGAGTGTAGGCCTCAAATACACAGATGCGTCACAGCTCACACAGATTTCCACAGGAAATATCCGAGTAACTCCCCAACTAAAAAAACAAAACAAAAACCAAATGCTAATAATCACGAGTGCTTCCCGCACCCTACAATTAAACAAACACTTTGCACACTGCAAATAACTACTGAACCCCCCAAGACAACGCCCCAAGCTCACCCTCAGCACTGTCCTCCTACACTGTATGTCGCAGCACCAGCCACATCTCCCGCCGCCAGACAGACACATGACTATATATACACTACCATTACCCACAAACCTCATGTCATTTAAAGGGGTACCGCCAGGGGCGTAGCTAGAAATGACTGGGCCCCATAGCAAAAAAAATTATGGGCCCCCCCCCCAACGACCTTCCAACCCCATGGACCTCGGACCTCCCACCCAAACATTTTGTGGGGAAATCTGATTTCCCCACAAAGTGCAACCAGATTGTCGGCAGATTTCCCTACAATATGCAACCAGATTCTCTGCAGATTTCCCTACAATATGCAACCATATTGTCGGCAGATTTCCCAACAAAATGCAACCAGATTGTCGGCAGATTTCCCCACAATATGCAACCAGATTGTCGGCAGATTTCCCCACAAAATGCAACCAGATTGTCGGCAGATTTCCCCACAAAATGCAACCAGATTTTTGGCAGATTTCCCTACAATATGCAACCAGATTGTAGGCAGATTTCCCTACAATATGCAACCAGATTGTCGGCAGATTTCCCAACAAAATGCAACCAGATTGGCGGCAGATTTCCCCACAAAATGCAACCAGATTGTCGCCAAATTTCCCCACAAAATGCAATCAGATTGTCGCCAGATTTCCCCACAAAATGCAATCAGATTGTCGCCAGATTTCCCCACAAAATACAGTATATGTAGTTAGGTCTATAGTGGGCTAACATTAATTACCTGGAGGGAGGATGGTTGGGCAGGCTGGTACACTATTTGCGGTGCAGGCGGCACTGCACTGGGTAGGCAGTTAGATAGCTGGGTGGGAGGGTAGGCAGATAGGTAGACCGGTGGGCAGTTAGGTAGCCGGGTGGGGAGTTAGGTAGCCGGGTGGCAGGGTGGGCAGTTAGGTAGCTGGGTGGGCAGGTAGGTAGCCAGGTGGGAGGGTGGGCAGTTAGGTAGCCAGGTGGGAGGGTGGGCAGTTAGGTAGTGGGCAGCTAGGTTGCCGGGTGGGAGAGTGGGCAGTTAGGTAGCCGGGTGGGCAATTAGGTAAACAGGTGGGAGGGTGGGCAATTAGGTAGCCGGGTGGGAGAGTGGCCAGTTAGGTAGCCGGGTGGGAGGGTGGCCAGTTAGGTAGTGGGCAGTTAGGTAGCCGAGAGGGTGGGCAGTAATTAGCCGGGTGGGAGGGCGGGCAGTTAGGTAGTGGGCTGTTAGGTAGCCGGGTGGGAGAGTGGGCTGTTAGGTAGCCGGGTGGGAGAGTGGGCTGTTAGGTAGCCGGGTGGGAGAGTGGGCTGTTAGGTAGCCGGGTGGGAGGGTGGGCTGTTAGGTAGCCGGGTGGGAGGGTGGGCTGTTAGGTAGTGGGCAGTTAGGTAGTGGGCTGTTAGCTAGCCGGGTGGGAGGGTGGCCAGTTAGGTAGTGGGTAATTAGGTAGCCGGGTGGGAGGGTGTTCAGTTAGGTAGTGGGCAGTTAGGTAGCCGGGTGGGAGAGTGGGCAGTTAGGTAGCCGGGTGGGAGGGTGGGCAGTTAGGTAGTGGGCTGTTAGGTAGCCGGGTGGGAGGGTGGCCAGTTAGGTAGTAGGCAGTTAGGTAGCCGGGTGGGAGGGTGTTCAGTTAGGTAGTGGGCAGTTAGGTAGCCGGGTGGGTAGTTAGGTAGCCGGGTGGGCAGTTAGGTAGCGGGCAGTTAGGTAGCCGGGTGGGAGGGTGGCCAGTTAGGTAGTGGGTAGTTAGGTAGCCGGGTGGGAGGGTGTTCAGTTAGGTAGTGGGCAGTTAGGTAGCCGGGTGGGCAGTTAGGTAGCCGGGTGGGCAGTTAGGTAGTGGGCAGTTAGGTAGCCGGGTGGGAGGGTGGCCAGTTAGGTAGTGGGTAGTTAGGTAGCCGGGTGGGAGGGTGTTCAGTTAGGTAGTGGGCAGTTAGGTAGCCGGGTGGGAGAGTGGGCAGTTAGGTAGCCGGGTGGGAGGGTGGGCAGTTAGGTAGCCGGGTGGGAGGGTGGGCAGTTAGGTAGCCGGGTGGGAGGGTGGGCAGTTAGGTAGTGGGCTGTTAGGTAGCCGGGTGGGAGGGTGGCCAGTTAGGTAGTGGGCAGTTAGGTAGCCGGGTGGGCAGTTAGGTAGTGGGCTGTTAGGTAGCCGGGTGGGAGGGTGTTCAGTTAGGTAGTGGGCAGTTAGGTAGCCGGGTGGGCAGTTAGGTAGCCGGGTGGGCAGTGAGGTAGTGGGCAGTTAGGTAGCCGGGTGGGAGGGTGGCCAGTTAGGTAGTGGGCAGTTAGGTAGCCGGGTGGGAGGGTGTTCAGTTAGGTAGTGGGCAGTTAGGTAGCCGGGTGGGCAGTTAGGTAGCCGGGTGGGCAGTGAGGTAGTGGGCAGTTAGGTAGCCGGGTGGGAGAGTGGGCAGTTAGGTAGCCGGGTGGGAGGGTGGGCAGTTAGGTAGCCGGGTGGGAGGGTGGGCAGTTAGGTAGCCGGGTGGGCAGTTAGGTAGTGGGCTGTTAGGTAGCCGGGTGGGAGGGTGGCCAGTTAGGTAGTGGGCAGTTAGGTAGCCGGGTGGGAGGGTGTTCAGTTAGGTAGTGGGCAGTTAGGTAGCCGGGTGGGCAGTTAGGTAGCCGGGTGGGCAGTTAGGTAGTGGGCAGTTAGGTAGCCGGGTGGGAGGGTGGCCAGTTAGGTAGTGGGCAGTTAGGTAG